>NC_133325.1:813029471-813171003 GCF_042186555.1 Aquarana catesbeiana | reverse complement strand
TACACACAGCACCCCATATTGTACACACAGCACCCCATATTGTACACACAGCACCCCATATTGTACACACAGCACCCCATATTGTACACACAGCCCCCCATATTGTACACACAGCCCCCCATATTGTACACACAGCCCCCCATATTGTACACACAGCCCCCCATATTGTACACACAACACCTCATATTGTACACACAACACCTCATATTGTACACACAGCACCCCATATTGTACACACAGCACCTCATATTGTACACACAGCACCTCATATTGTACACACAGCCCCCCATATTGTACACACAGCCCCCCCTATTGTACACACAGCACCTCATATTGTACACACAGCCCCCCATATTGTACACACAGCCCCCCATATTGTACACACAGCCCCTCATATTGACAGAAAAACACAGAATTGTTGACATTTTTGCAGATTTATTAAAAAAGAAAAACTGAAATATCACATGGTATCACATTTAGTAGAAGCCCCTTTTGATGAGTCTTTTTGGGAAAGATACAACAAGTTTTTCACACCTGGATTTGGGGATCCTCTGCCATTCCTCCTTGCAGATCCTCTCCAGTTCTGTCAGGGGGGATGGTAAACGTTGGTGGACAGCCGTTTTTAGGTCTCTCCAGAGATGCTCAATTGGGTTTAAGTCAGGGCTCTGGCTGGACCATTCAAGAACAGTCACGGAGTTGTTGTGAAGCCACTCCTTCGTTATTTTAGCTGTGTGCTTAGGGTCATTGTCTTGTTGGAAGGTAAACCTTCGGCCCAGTCTGAGGTCCTGAGCATATCTTTCCCTCGATTGCAACCAGTCGTCCTGTCCCTGCAGCTGAAAAACACCCCCACAGCATGATGCTGCCACCACCATGCTTCACTGTTGGGACTGTATTGGACAGGTGATGGGCAGTGCCTGGTTTTCTCCACACATACCGATTAGAATTAAGGCCAAAAAGTTCTATCTTGGTCTCATCAGACCAGAGAATCTTATTTCTCACCATCTTGGAGTCCTTCAGGTGTTTTTTAGTAAACTCCATGCGGGCTTTCATGTGTCTTGCACTGAGGAGAGGCTTCCGTCGGGCCACTCTGCCATAAAGCCCCGACTGGTGGAGGGCTGCAGTGATGGTTGACTTTCTACAACTTTCTCCCATCTCCCATCTCTGGAGCTCAGCCACAGTGATCTTTGGGTTCTTCTTTACCTCTCTCACCAAGGCTCTTCTCCCCCGATAGCTCAGTTTGTCCAGACGGCCAACTCTAGGAAGGGTTCTGGTCGTCCCAAATGTCTTCTATTTAAGGATTATGGAGGCCACTGTGCTCTGAGGAACCTTAAGTGCAGCAGAATTTTTTTTGTAACCTTGGCCAGATCTGTGCCTTGCCACAATTCTGTCTCTGAGCTCTTCAGGCAGTTCTTTTGACCTCATGATTCTCATTTGCTCTGACATGCACTGTGAGCTGTAAGGTCTTGTATAGACAGGTGTGTGGCTTTCCTAATCAAGTCCAATCAGTATAATCAAACACAGCTGGACTCAAATGAAGGTGTAGAACCATCTCAAGGATGATCAGAAGAAATGGACAGCACCTGAGTTATATATATGAGTGTCACAGCAAAGGGTCTGAATACTTAGGAGCATGTGATATTTCAGTTTTTCTTTTTTAATAAATCTGCAAAAATGTCATCAATTCTGTGTTTGTGTGTACAATATGGGGTGCTGTGTGTACAATATGGGGTGCTGTGTGTACAATATGGGGTGCTGTGTGTACAATATGGGGTGCTGTGTGTACAATATGGGGTGCGTGTACAATATGGGGGGCTGTGTGTACAATATGGGGTGCTGTGTGTATAATATGGGGTGCTGTGTGTACAATATGGGGTGCTGTGTGTACAATATGGGGGCTGTGTGTACAATATGGGGTGCTGTGTGTACATTAATGAGGAAAAAATGAACTTAAATGATTTTAGCAAATGGCTGCAATATAACAAAGAGTGAAAAATGTAAGGGGGTCTGAATACTTTCCATCCCCACTGTATATTCTACACTGAGGGCCTACTCATACCTGTTTTGTCATTGCACATTGAAAAGTCCATCAGACTTTCACACATGGGCAGTAAGGCGCCTTCATACTGGATGCTAAAATGAACCAAAATGATGATTTCTCCACAGAAAATATGACAATATCTTTAGTAGCAACACTGGCAGGAAGCCGTGATGGTTTGTGAGATGTTTCTACAAATATCTGTTTGTTTTGGTTATTGTCACTTATGTGGAGATTTGTAAAAAAATTGGCCAAACAAATGAGATTCCCACAAAATTAGCAGAAGGGCAGTTTTATCAGTTCATGCCGAGTCATGAGAATGTACAGTAGCCCACTGCCAATGTCATATGTCCTGAGATATAAGTTGATGTCCTCCATCATTGGGTGTCTTGGGTCTCTCTAGAGATGTCATCCATCCTGTGGAATCATAGGTCTCTATGGAGATGTCCTCTGTCTTGAGTAATCATGGTGCTCTCTGGAGTAGTCATGAGTCTCTCCAAAGATGACATCTGTCCTGAGGCATCATGAGGTTCTTCTCTGATGTCTGGAGGAATTGCAATTCCCCCTGGAGATGCCATCCATGCTGAGACGACATGGGTTCTTGTCAAGAGATGTCATCCATCATGGGGTGCTAAGGGTCTCTCTGGAGATGTCATCCATACTGAGGAATCATGGGTTCCTGTCTAGAGATGTCTTCCATCCTGTGGAACCATGGGTCTCTATGGAGATGTCATCCATCCTGCGGAATCATGGGTTCCTGTCTAGAGATATTCGTTGTGGGACTTCATGGGTCTCTCTGGAGATGTCATCCATCCTGTCGAACTATGGGTCTCTCCAGAAATGTCTACCATTTGGCAGTGTCTTAGGTCTCTCTAGAGATGGCATCCCATCTTTTGGAACCATGGGTCTCTCTGGAGATGTCATCCATCCTTTGGAGCCATGGGTCTCTCCAGAAATATGTACCATCTGGCGGTGTCTTGGGTCTCGCTAGAGATGGCATCCCATCTTTTGGAACCATGGTCTCTCTGTAGATGTCATCCATCCTGTGGAACCCTGGGTCTCTCCAGAGATGTCATCCATACAAATATAGGAGTGCCTTGGTTATTTTCACTTTTGTAGAAATATGTCAAAAACTGGCCAATAAATGAGATTCCCACAAAATTAGAAGAATGGCAGTTTTGTCAGTCCTAAGTCGCCCCACATGTCCAGATTAGGAGGGACCTTTCAGGAACGGTTTACATGGCTTCCCCACTATGCTAAAACCAGGAAATCTTCTGTTCTTCAGTTTTGTAGTGGAAGTGGGACGTGTTGATACAGTATAAGAAACCTGTACTGGGTCTCGCTATGATTACTGGAGGGCGTTTGGTTCTGATAAGCCCACCTCACCTTGACCTGTTTGGTTATGCCCCCCAGTGCTATCCCTTCGATGTATTGTATGGGTGTCGCACCATGTAACGTTGTTTATGGAGGATATGGGGACGAATCTCCAGCAGTAAGCTGTGTGCATAGAGGACATATAACCACGCAGATCGCCTCTCTGTGTATCTGAGCTCCGGAGTTTCCCACACCGGGGTGGGCTGCGTCTCTGGGATTCCCGCAGTTCGGGTCGTAGGGGTCAGGAGTCTCCTGTGAGGTCAGGATGGGGGAGGGGCGAGGGGACGCAGGATCTGGCAGTGACGTACCGTTAGCGTCACTTCATGTATAAAGGAGCAGACTGCATCCTTATTACCTCCATACTGGGCAGAGATCTGTATGGAGAGCCGCGTATATACAGGAGGTCTGTATACTGGTATATAGAAGGTGTGAGCTGCGTATATACAGGAGGTCTGTATACTGGTATATAGGAGGTGTGAGCTGTGTGTATACTGGTGGACTGTATACTGGTTTATAGGAGGAGTGAGCTGTGTATATACTGGTGGACTGTATACTGGTTTATAGGAGGAGTGAGCTGTGTATATACTGGTGGTCTGTATACTGGTATATAGGAGGTGTGAGCTGTGTATATACAGTAGGTCTGTATACTGGTATATGGGAGGAGTGAGCTGTGTATATACAGGAGGTCTGTATACTGGTATATAGGAGGAGTGAGCTGTGTATATACAGGAGGTCTCTATACTGGTATATAGGAGGTGTGAGCTGTATATATACAGGAAGTCTGTATACTGGTATATAGGACTCTGTATACAGGAGGTGTGAGCTGTGTATATATGGGAGGTCTGTATACTGGTATATAGGATGTGTGAGCTGTCTGTATAATGGTATACAGGGGTGTGTGAGCTGTATATATATACAGGAGGTCTGTATACTGGTATATAGGGGGTTAGCTGTGTATATACGGGAGGTCTGTATACTGGTATATAGGAGGTGTGAGCTGTGTATATACAGGAGGTCTGTATACTGGTATATAGGAGGTGTGAGCTGTGTATATACAGGAGGTCTGTATACTGGTATATAGGAGGTGTGAGCTGTGTGTATACTGGTGGACTGTATACTGGTTTATAGGAGGAGTGAGCTGTGTATATACTGGTGGACTGTATACTGGTTTATAGGAGGAGTGAGCTGTGTATATACTGGTGGTCTGTATACTGGTATATAGGAGGTGTGAGCTGTGTATATACAGGAGGTCTGTATACTGGTATATGGGAGGAGTGAGCTGTGTATATACAGGAGGTCTGTATACTGGTATATAGGAGGAGTGAGCTGTGTATATACAGGAGGTCTCTATACTGGTATATAGGAGGTGTGAGCTGTATATATACAGGAAGTCTGTATACTGGTATATAGGACTCTGTATACAGGAGGTGTGAGCTGTGTATATATGGGAGGTCTGTATACTGGTATATAGGATGTGTGAGCTGTCTGTATAATGGTATACAGGGGTGTGTGAGCTGTATATATATACAGGAGGTCTGTATACTGGTATATAGGGGGTTAGCTGTGTATATACGGGAGGTCTGTATACTGGTATATAGGAGGTGTGAGCTGTGTATATACAGGAGGTCTGTATACTGGTATATAGGAGGTGTGAGCTGTGTATATACAGGAGGTCTGTATACTGGTGTATATAGGAGGAGTGAGCTGTGTATATACAGGAGGTCTGTATACTGGTATATAGGAGGTGTGAGCTGTGTATATACAGGAGGTCTGTATACTGGTGTATATAGGAGGAGTGAGCTGTGTATATACAGGAGGTCTGTATACTGGTATATGGGAGGAGTGAGCTGTGTGTATATACAGGAGGGTCTGTATACTGGTCTATAGGAGGTGTGAGCTGTGTGTGTGTGTGTGTGTGTGTGTGTGTGTATATGTATATGTATATATATATATATATATATATTATAGGAAATGTATATGTAAAAGATTGGTCGGTATGTAGCATGTTCCCTAATGAGTTACCTCCACCACTCAGGACACAGAGGTATATAAAGCCTCCACCAAGGATGACATCACCAAGTGGCAGAACGCTCTGCGGGCTCACGGCTCCACCGACTGGCTGATTGTGGTTGTTGAGAGTGAAGCGAAGAAGAAGAACAAAACCAACATCCTCCCACGGACCTCCATCGCCGACAAGATCCGTAGTGACTTCTGTAACAAGCAGAGCGACAGGTGAGGGCAGATTCCTGCTAGATAAGTGGTTAAGGGTTATGCTAGGTGAGAGTAGGCCTAAAGCTCTGTGGTTGGTGGGTAGGTGTGGTAGTAGGTGAAGCTCTGTTGGTGGGTAGATGTGGTAGGTGAAGCTCTGTAGTTGGACGGTAGATGTGGTAGGTGAAGCTCTGTAGTTGGAGGGTAGATGTGGTAGGTGAAGCACTGTAGTTGGAGGGTAGATGTGGTAGGTAAAGCACTGTAGTTGGAGGGTAGATGTGGTAGGTGAAACTCTGTGGTTGGTGGGTAGATGTGTTAGGTGAAGCTGTGTAGTTGGAGGGTAGATGTGGTAGGTGAAGCTCTGTAGTTGGAGGGTAGGTGAAGCTCTGTAGTTGGTGGGTAGATGTTGGAGGGTAGATGTGTAGGTGAAGCTCTGTGGTTGGTGGGTAGATGTGTTAGGTGAAGCTGTGTAGTTGGAGGGTAGATGTGGTAGGTGAAGCTCTGTAGTTGGAGGGTAGGTGAAGCTCTGTAGTTGGTGGGTAGATGTTGGAGGGTAGATGTGTAGGTGAAGCTCTGTGGTTGGTGGGTAGGTGTGATGAATGAAGCTCTGTGGTTAGGTGTGGTAGTAGGTGAAGCTCTGTGGTGGGTAGGTGTGGTAGTAGGTGAAGCTCTGTAGATGGAGGGTAGATGTGGTAGGTGAAGCTCTGTAGATGGAGGGTAGATGTGGTAGGTGAAGCTCTGTGGTTGGTGGGTAGATGTGTTAGGTGAAGCTCTGTAGTTGGAGGGTAGATGTGGTAGGTGAAGCTCTGTAGTTGGTGGGTGGATGTTGGAGGGTAGATGTGTAGGTGAAGCTCTGTGGTTGGTGGGTAGGTGTGATGAATGAAGCTCTGTGGTTAGGTGTGGTAGTAGGTGAAGCTCTGTGGTGGGTAGGTGTGGTAGTAGGTGAAGCTCTGTAGATGGAGGGTAGATGTGGTAGGTGAAGCTCTGTAGATGGAGGGTAGATGTGGTAGGTGAAGCTCTGTAGATGGAGGGTAGATGTGGTAGGTGAAGCTCTGTAGATGGAGGGTAGATGTGGTAGGTGAAGCTCTGTAGATGGAGGGTAGATGGGGTAGGTGAAGCTCTGTAGTTGGAGGGTAGATGTGGTAGGTGAAGCTCTGTAGTTGGAGGGTAGATGTGGTAGGTGAAGCTCTGTAGTTGGAGGGTAGATGTGGTAGATGAAGCTCTGTGGTTGGTGGGAAGATGTGGTAGCTGAAACTCTGGTTGGTGGAGCTCTGTAGTTGGTGAGTAGGTGCAGCTCGTTGGTTGGTAGGTGTAGTAAATGAGACTCTGTGGTTGGGTAGGTGTGGAATATGAGGCTCTGTGGTTGGTGGGTATGTGTGGTAGTAGGTGAAGCTCTGTGGTTGGTGGGTATATGTGGTAGGTGAAGCTCTGTGGTTGGTGGGTGGGTGTAGTAGGTGTAACTCTGGTTGGAGCTCTGTGGTTGGTGGGTAGGTGTGGTAGATAAAGCTCTATGGTTGGTTGGTAGGTGTGGAATATGAGTCTCTGTGGTTGGTGAGTAGGTGAAGCTTGTTGGTTGGTAGGTGTAGTAAATGAGACTCTGTGGTTGGGTAGGTGTGGAATATGAAGCTCTGTGGTTGGTGGGTGGGTGTGGTAGTAGGTGAAGCTCTGTGGTTTGTGGGTAGATGTGGTAGGTGAAGCTCTGTGGTTGGTGGGTGGGTGGGTGTAGTGGGTGTAACTCTGGTTGGAGCTCTGTGGTTGGTGGGTAGGTGTGGTAGTTAAAGCTCTATGGTTGGTTGGTTGGTAGGTGTGGAATATGAGGCTCTGTGGTTGGGTAGGTGTGGAATATGAGTCTCTGTGGTTGGTGGGTGGGTGTGGTAGTAGGTGAAGCTCTGTGGTTTGTGGGTAGATGTGGTAGGTGAAGCTCTGTGGTTGGTGGGTGGGTGGGTGTAGTGGGTGTAACTCTGGTTGGAGCTCTGTGGTAGGTGTGGTAGTTAAAGCTCTATGGTTGGTTGGTTGGTGTGGAATATGAGGCTCTGTGGTTGGGTAGGTGTGGAATATGAGTCTCTGTGGTTGGTGGGTGTGTGTCATGGAAAAACCCACCATACTCTTTTGCTCTAATAGGCACACATTCACCATAATGGTATGATGAATTTTCAATAACCCGTGTCTCCCGCATTTCCCCAGTAAACGGACAGACATCACCATCTTGGCTCCATCGCTCCTTCATCTGCCCTGATCTCTTCCTGGGAGACAACTTTTATTCGTATAAACAATAGAGCCTCATGGTTTCACAATGGACCAATCAAGCGCAAGCATTCCCTCAAACAGGAGGGGTTATACAACAAATAATGACTAGGGGAGTCTTATGGGCGTGTCTGGGCGGGGGCAGCATGTACGATCTCCAGCCCCCTGTCTCTGTAAGCTATCTTCAGCATGATCACAGGACGCCTGAGATCATGAACGCTTTTCCCTACCACCCCGATTCAAAGGCTCCTGTTTTTTCGTGAGTCCTTATTCTGCGTTGTTCAGAGAACAACGCATACCCGGACTATACTACCGTTCCTGCTGATGGGAGATTATCTGCAGGTGTATGTCGTGACACCCCAAATATGTTGATCAGGCATACAGGGATGACACAAGCGTACATCCGCTAAACTGATAATGTCTCTGCAGAGCGAACACACCCCCCCTCAGATGATCGCTGGCGGACATATCCTCACTCCGCAAACACCTCTCTCCAACCTCAGGAAGTTTTCTCCCTTCGTCTTTCAGGACAGCACCTGGAGAGAGCGCAGCTCCACCCACTTTCCCAGGAAACACTGCAGTCAGTTTCTTTAAAGACCGGACACTTCCACCATGGCCTCAGTTGTAGTGTTTCCTCCGCCATGGTGGAAGCGCTGCAGGGAACCAGGGGTGTGCTGCGCTTTCTCCAGGTGGTGAAAGTTAGGGCATACCGGATCGTTTTTCTTCTTTTCCAAGACAGCCCAGCATCCTCCCTGACGTGTGGGGGATTCTCCGGTGCCTCCTCCTCTTCATGCTCGGCGAGAGCCAGGCTGCGAGGGTTCCGCTCCTACAGACCGGTGGCAGGGCTGTGGAGTAGAGCGGCGTCTATTCCACGGGCCGCACGCCTTCCGGGTTCGGATGGCAAGCGCGTCATTTCCGACCGGGGGCGGGGCCTCGAGCGGCGCGACGCGGCTTCCGGTTCCGGCCGCTGGAACGCAGGAGGGGGGGGCGGTCTCCATGGCTGATTTCATTTCCGGCCCTCACAGCGGTGAGCGGCCCGGGAAAATCAAATAAAAGAGCACAAACGCCGCTGTGTGTCCTGTCAATAATGGAGGACGATCAGACGGCGGTGGCAGGAGCAGGAGCCACAACAATCAGCCAGGCTCAGGTAAGCAGGGATACTGGTCTCTGTCTTTACTCTATGGGCATTTATAATGTTTATATATTATCCCTTCCCTAAAAAAAAAAAAAAAAAAAGTGGGGAGCCTGCAGATCACTTGGTCCTGAGTACTAAAGGAGGGATAAGTGATTAATTATGTTTTAAGGTGGATCTGTGGGGTGATTCACCGGCTGTGGAACAGATCATAGGTGTTAAAGGGTTAACTTCCTTGGTGGTGTTTTTTTCTGTGTTCCTTTTTTATACAGCATGTAAGCTGTTGTTTGTGAAATATGGTTCAGCTATTGTCTTTTTTCCCTTGGGATATTGCAGAAGGCTAAAGAAAAGACCAAGCATGTCTCCCCTATTGTTAAAAGGAAGTGTCCCTCTTGTAAGGGGTTACTGAGGGATTCCTGGCCCAAAGTATTATGCAAATCTTGCATTACGGACATAGTTAAGGAGGAGACAGCTCCTGCTAGTCCTGCAGCTCAACAAAGCGAATTGCTAAGCTCTTTCAGGAAGGAACTGGCAGACACCTTTGAGTCCTTCAGGTCCTACCTAGATAGGCGTCCAACGGCGCATAGCAGTGTGGTGCCACATTCTCAATCCTCTGTTTCAGCATCCAGAGGGGGCAGCGACTCAGAGGAGGAGGAAAGTAACATTTTACTAAATTCGGAGGAGGAAGCAGAAGAAGTAAATGAAGCTTCTTCTCCTTCTTCTAGGTACAAGTTATCCCTTGAGGAGGTAGATGATCTACTAAGAACAATTCATACTACCCTTAACATCACAGAGGATAAGGCTCAGCTATCCCTACACGATAAGAAGCTGAGGGCTATTCTCTTGGGTCTATGGGCCTTCGAAAGAACAGTCCGGGGCCATCATGTTCAGGTCCTATCGGACAATGCCACAGCGGTGGCCTATATATCAAGGCAGGGAGGAACAAGGAGCAGGGCTCTGCTATCCTTGGCACTCCAGATTCTAGCCTGGGCAGAAGACAGGCTAAACTCCATAACAGCGATACATCTGAAGGGAGATTTAAACCTTATGGCAGACTTTCTGAGCAGAGAAAGAGTACTGGAAGCAGAATGGAGTCTGAATGTAGAGACTTTCCAACAACTAACAGAAAGATGGGGAATGCCCCAAATAGATCTTTTCGCATCCCAAAAGAATGCAAAAGTAGAGGCCTTCTTCTCACTGAACAGGCAGGATCAGGCAGAGGGATTGGATGCATTAGCGCAGCCATGGAAATTCCAGTTGTGCTACGCCTTTCCCCCCTTTCAGATGATCCCCTTGGTCTTAAGAAAGCTACAGAAAGAGAACACGACTATGATTCTGGTGGCTCCTTTCTGGCCCAAACGGGCTTGGTTCGCAACAATACAGGGGATGGCGGTGGAACCTTATTGGGAGCTTCCGCTTCGGAAGGACCTCCTAACGCAGGGCCCCCTTCATCACCCAAATACCCAGCATCTCAGGTTGACAGGTTGGTTACTGAGGAGCAGATGTTAAAAAATAAGGGCCTTTCAGATAAACTGGTCTCTACCCTGCTGAACAGTCGTAAGGAGGTTACCAGGGCCATCTACTTCAAAACGTGGAAACGATTTAATAGCTGGTGTGCGATTAGGATACTTTCGCCACAGGAAATCGCTCCAGTGCTAGAGTTTCTCCATGAGGGAATGGAGATGGGGTTGGCAGCTAGCACCCTAAAAGTGCAGGTAGCTGCATTATCGGTTTTTCTTGAGAGGCAGTTATCAAGGGAGCCGCTTATTATTAGGTTTTTCAAGGCATTGGCCAGAGCTAGGCCAATACCTTTTAAGTTTTTTCCTAGATGGGACCTGTCTGTGGTTCTGCGGGGTCTAATCAAAGGGCCTTTTGAACCTCCAGAGGAAGCGTCAATCAGGCTATGGTCGTTAAAAATAGTCCTGTTAGTAGCAGTAACTTCAGCTAGGAGAGTAAGCGAGTTACAAGCTCTTTCCATAAGAGAACCCTTTTGTTATATTTTTCCAGACCGGGTAGTGCTAAAAACTGACCCGGGTTTCTTGCCAAAGGTGGCATCAGCATTTCATAGGGAACAAGAGATAATTCTCCCTACCTTTTGTCCTAACCCGTCCAGTGCTAAGGAGAGGTCTTTCCATTCCCTGGACGTGAGAAGGTGTTTATTACATTATATAGAGATAACGAAAGATTTTAGAAGATCAGATTCACTCTTTGTTCTCTTCTCTGGTCCACGGAAGGGGTATAGAGCATCCAAAAGCACCATAGGTAGATGGCTCAGAATGGCCATCAGCGAAGCTTATAAAGCTTCAGGAGCAGAGCCCCCTAAGGGGGTAGTAGCCCATTCAACAAGGGCAGTAGCAACGTCCTGGGCAGAGAGGGCAGGGGCTTCCCCGGGTCGGATCTGTAAAGCGGCCACGTGGACAAGTTTCTCCACCTTCACCCGCCACTACAGGTTGGACTTGCTATCAGCAGCGGAACAGTCGTTTGGCAGGAAGGTCCTGCAGGCGGTGGTCCCACCCTAGAGTAAGTACTCTTTTATCATCTCCAGGTGCTGTCCTGAAAGACGAAGGGAGAAAACCCTAGTTAGACTTACCGGTAACGGTATTTCTACGAGTCTTTCAGGACAGCGCCGATGACCCGCCCTAAGTTTTGAGGTTGTAAGATGTGTTATTGCTGTGTTCTGCTTATCTAATTTCAGCATGGCTGGAGGTACTCTATGAACAACTGAGGCCATGGTGGAAGTGTCCGGTCTTTAAAGAAACTGACTGCAGTGTTTCCTGGGAAAGTGGGTGGAGCTGCGCTCTCTCCAGGTGCTGTCCTGAAAGACTCGTAGAAATACCGTTACCGGTAAGTCTAACTAGGGTTTTCCACTACCAAACGGATCTCAACCAGCGTCAGTCTGCCCCAGTCAACTCTTCAGAGCTGGTTGCGGGAGAACTAACACTATGAGACACTGTGACAATACATATTAAAATACATCTTCATAAAATTTCCACAACAGTGTGGTAGGGGAAACTGGTTGGTGGAGCTCTGTGGTTGGTGAATGAATGAGTAACTTGTATAGTGCTACATATGCGAACTAAATCGCCTCAGGGTGGGTAGGTAAAGCTCTGTGGTTGGTGGGTAGGTGTGGTAGGTGAAGCGCTGTGGTTGGTGGGTAGGTGTGGTAGGTGAAGCTCTGTGGTTGGTGGGTAGGTGTGGTAGGTGAAGCGCTGTGGTTGGTGGGTAGGTGTGGTAGGTGAAGCGCTGTGGTTGGTGGGTAGGTGTGGTAGGTGAAGCGCTGTGGTTGGTGGGTAGGTGTGGTAGGTGAAGCGCTGTGGTTGGTGGGTAGGTGTGGTAGGTGAAGCGCTGTGGTTGGTGGGTAGGTGTGGTAGGTGAAGCGCTGTGGTTGGTGGGTAGGTGTGGTAGGTGAAGCGCTGTGGTTGGTGGGTAGGTGTGGTAGGTGAAGCGCTGTGGTTGGTGGGTAGGTGTGGTAGGTGAAGCGCTGTGGTTGGTGGGTAGGTGTGGTAGGTGAAGCGCTGTGGTTGGTGGGTAGGTGTGGTAGGTGAAGCGCTGTGGTTGGTGGGTAGGTGTGGTAGGTGAAGCGCTGTGGTTGGTGGGTAGGTGTGGTAGGTGAAGCGCTGTGGTTGGTGGGTAGGTGTGGTAGGTGAAGCGCTGTGGTTGGTGGGTAGGTGTGGTAGGTGAAGCGCTGTGGTTGGTGGGTAGGTGTGGTAGGTGAAGCGCTGTGGTTGGTGGGTAGGTGTGGTAGGTGAAGCGCTGTGGTTGGTGGGTAGGTGTGGTAGGTGAAGCGCTGTGGTTGGTGGGTAGGTGTGGTAGGTGAAGCGCTGTGGTTGGTGGGTAGGTGTGGTAGGTGAAGCGCTGTGGTTGGTGGGTAGGTGTGGTAGGTGAAGCGCTGTGGTTGGTGGGTAGGTGTGGTAGGTGAAGCGCTGTGGTTGGTGGGTAGGTGAAGCACTGTGGTTGGTTGGTGGGTAGGTGTGGAAGGTGAAGCTCTATGGTTGGTAGGTGTGGAATATGAGGGTCGGTGGTTGGGTAGGTGTGATATACGAAGCTCTGTGGTTGAGTAGGTGTGGTATATGAGGCTCTGTGGTTGGGTAGATGTGGTAAATGAGGCTCTGTGGTTGGGTAGATGTGGTAAATGAGGCTCTGTGGTTGGGTAGATGTGGTATATGAGTCTCTGTGGTTGGGTAGATGTGGTAAATAAGGCTCTGTGGTTGGGTAGGTGTGGTATATGAGGCTCTGTGGTTGGGTAGATGTGGTAAATGAGGCTCTGTGGTTGGGTAGGTGTGGTATATGAGGCTCTGTGGTTGGGTAGGTGTGGTATATGAGGCTCTGTGGTTGGGTAGGTGTGGTATATGAGGCTCTGTGGTTGGTGGGTAGTTGTTGTGGAGGAGGACACAAGGATTTCTTTGTCTCCTCAGGTGCATGGTTCTGGTGGACCCCCTGAAGGAAACTTCCCGCTCCCAGGAGTCCTGGTCTCTTTTCCTGTCCAAACTGCGCACATTGCTGCTGACGTCCTTCACCCGAAACCTGGGACACTTTGAGGATGAGATGAGGACTCTGCGAGAGAAGAGGACCGAGCCGGGGTGGAGCTTCTGTGACTATTTCATGGTGCAGGTACAAGTACCGCCCCTCTACATCACATGACACCTCCTCCTCCTATAGAGGACACAGGGTTTCTTCTGTACACCAGACTCCTCCTATATCTCCCTATACAAAACCTCCTCTACCTATAGAGGGCACTGCATTCCTTCCTGCACCAGACTGTGCTGTACATAGGAAAATATACAGTTATCTACACTGCAGGTCCTCCCCTCCTCCCTGTGCTGCACATTGGAAAATATACAGTTATTTACACCGCAGGTCCTCCCCTCCTCCCTGTGCTGTACATAGGAAAATATACAGTTATTTACACCGCAGGTCCTCCCCTCCTCCCTGTGCTGTACATAGGAAAATATACAGTTATTTACACCGCAGGTCCTCCCCTCCTCCCTGTTCTGCACATTGGAAATATACAGTTATCTACACCGCAGGTCCTCCCCTCCTCCCTGTGCTGCACATTGGAAAATGTACAGTTATCTACACCGCAGGTCCTCCCCGTGCTGCACATTGGAGAATATATAATTATCTACACCGCAGGTCCTCCCCGTGCTGCACATTGGAGAATATATTATTATCTACACCGCAGGTCCTCCCCGTGCTGCACATTGGAGAATATATTATTATCTACACCGCAGGTCCTCCCCGTGCTGCACATTGGAGAATATATAATTATCTACACCGCAGGTCCTCCCCTCCTCCCTGTGCTGCACATTGGAGAATATATAATTATCTACACCGCAGGTCCTCCCCTCCTCCCTGTGCTGCACAATGAATATATATACAGTTATCTACACCGCAGGTCCTCCCCTCCTCCCTGTGCTGCACATTGGAAAATATACAGTTCTCTACACCGCAGGTCCTCCCCTCCTCCCTGTGCTGCACATTGGAAAATATACAGTTATCTACACCGCAGGTCCTCCCCTCCTCCCTGTGCTGCACATTGGAAAATATACAGTTATCTACACCGCAGGTCCTCCCCTCCTCCCTGTGCTGCACATTGGAAATATAGTTATCTACACCGCAGGTCCTCCCCTCCTCCCTGTGCTGCACATTGGAGAATATATAATTATCTACACCGCAGGTCCTCCTCTCCTCCCTGTGCTGCATATTGGAGAATATATAGTTATCTGCACCGCAGGTCCTCCCCTCCTCCCTGTGCTGCACATTGGAAATATACAGTTATCTACACCGCAGGTCCTCCCCTCCTCCCTGTGCTGCACATTGGAAATATACAGTTATCTACACCGCAGGTCCTCCCCTCCTCCCTGTGCTGCACATTGGAAATATACAGTTATCTACACCGCAGGTCCTCCCCTCTTCCCTGTGCTGCACATTGGAGAATATATAATTATCTACACCGCAGGTCCTCCCCTCCTCCCTGTGCTGCATATTGGAGAATATATAGTTATCTGCACCGCAGGTCCTCCCCTCCTCCCTGTGCTGCTCATTGGAGAATATATAATTATCTACACCGCAGGTCCTCCCCACCTCCCTGTGCTGCACATTGGCTTCTGTTGGTTGTAGCATCGCTCACCTTGGACTTTTTATCGACTCAGGAGGAGCTGGCCTTCGTCTTTGAAATGTTGCAGCAGTTTGAAGATGCGTTGGTTCAGTACGATGAGCTGGACGCTCTGTTCTCGCAGTATGTGCTGAACTTCGGAGCTGGCGGTGAGTGATGCCGGGGCATGAATAGGTGGAATTGGTGCTGAATGGAACGATTGGAAATGTGATGGGCTGGCAAAGCCTCTGTCTGTCACATTGAACTCCTTCCCTCATTGTTCTCCTGTCCGTCTCCTAGATGGAGCCAATTGGCTGAGCTCGTTTTGCCAGCCGGTTCAGAGCTGGGATGGCTTGTCTTTACGGAAGCCCATAGACATGGAGAAGAGGGATATGATCCAGAAGAGGAGAGCCAATCTCCTGGAATTACGCAGCTACTTGTTCTCGCGGCAATGCACTTTACTCCTCTTCCTGCAGAGGCCTTGGGAGGTGGCCAATCGGGCCCTGGAGCTTCTTCATAACTGCGTTCAGGAGCTGCGCCTACTGGAGGTAAGCCCATGTCACCAGTGCTGAAGCTCAGGGAGGTATGAGGTCCATCCACCATTATGTTCTCCTTCCTGTCTGCAGGTCTCTGTCCCCCCAGGGGCTCTGGATTGCTGGGTCTTCCTGAGTTGTCTGGAGGTTCTGCAGAGGATAGAAGGCTGCTGTGAACGGCCTCAGATTGAGGCCAACATCTCCCACACCGTGGGGCTCTGGAGCTACGCCATGGAGAAGCTGCAGTCTCTGGGCTCCCTGTGTGGTCTGGTCTCGGAAGGTGGTCCATGCTCGGAGGATCTTCAGAGGACGGTGGACCTGCTGGCTGGACTGGGAGCGGAGAGGCCAGAGACTGGTGAGAATAAATGTGGCATATAGATGTGAGGCTTCCTGTGCTCTGTACATGTGATATACTGAGTATTGTTACCCCCCCCCCCCCATCCCCCACAGCCAATACAGCGCAGAGTCCTTACAAGAAGCTGCAGGAGGCGCTGTCTTCAGAGGAGGCCTTTGAGAAGCATTATCTGGTGAGTGGTTCATGTCCTCTGATGGTAAATCATGTGACTATTTCTGCATCTTTCTGATTCCGCCCTCTTTGCCCGCAGGAGCTCGCCCACGCCACCATCCAGATGTACAACACCATCAGCAGAACACGCTCCGCCAAGCTGGTGGGGAAGGATTTGGCTGAGTTTTACATGTAAATCTTCCAAATGTTCATTATAAACCAAGTGCGAGGAGAACTGACTTATACAAAGCTGTGTACAACATATTTCACCCCTCGGGTGCCATCACATGACGCCAGAGGAGGCTGTTAGAGTACGCAGCTTTGTAATATAAGAGTGTTGATGGGAGTTGTCCCTGACTTGTATCCGGACTCTGATCTCTTCTTTCTCTGTATATTCTATGTATAGGGGGAGTATACAGGGGACAGTTTGTGGTCTGATCTCTCTGCTCGGTCCCCTGTATACTCTTTGTATGGGGGTCACTCAGAGAAGGTATATGGGGCTGTTTTATGTTCTGTGATCTGATCTCTCTCTTCTCTCTCCAGGAGGAAATCCTTGCCACAGAAAGCTGAACCCTACCTGCAGGGGGCGCTACGGATGTACCAGTCAGAGGGGTGGTCTCTGCCCCTCACCCACACCAGGAAACAGCTGGCAGAGTGCCAGAAGCTGCTGGGACAGACTGAGCCGTATCCTTCTATAACCCCCATTCAGCCTCTTCCACAGTCCCTGTCATCCGGGGATGAGGCCGGGAGGATGAGAGAGGTCATATTTCATGTAGGGTTTCTCAGATCCAAGCCCCTACCCCCTTGTGCTGCCAACCTGTGCAAGGAGATAACCCGTTCCTCCCTGTGGGTACTAATGTATAACAGCGTTGTGTTCAGTACCTGTCCACCACCCGTTCCTCAGATCATTAATACTCACCTGTCCCACCACCCGTTCCTCAGATCCTTAATACTCGCCTGTCCCACCACCTGTCCCTCAGATCATTAATACTCGTCTGTCCCATCACCTGTCCCTCAGATCATTAATACTCGCCTGTCCCACCACCCGTTCCTCAGATCATTAATACTCGCCTGTCCCACCACCCGTTCCTCAGATCATTAATACTCGTCTGTCCCACCACCTGTCCCTCAGATCATTAATACTCGCCTGTCCCACCACCCGTTCCTCAGATCATTAATACTCGCCTGTCCCACCACCCGTTCCTCAGATCATTAATACTCGCCTGTCCCACCACCCGTTCCTCAGATCATTAATACTCGCCTGTCCCACCACCCGTTCCTCAGATCATTAATACTCGCCTGTCCCACCACCCGTTCCTCAGATCATTAATACTCGCCTGTCCCACCACCCGTTCCTCAGATCATTAATACTCGCCTGTCCCACCACCCGTTCCTCAGATCATTAATACTCGCCTGTCCCACCACCCGTTCCTCAGATCATTAATACTCGCCTGTCCCACCACCCGTTCCTCAGATCATTAATACTCGCCTGTCCCACCACCCGTTCCTCAGATCATTAATACTCGCCTGTCCCACCACCCGTTCCTCAGATCATTAATACTCGCATGTCCCACCACCCGTTCCTCAGATCATTAATACTCGCCTGTCCCACCACCCGTTCCTCGGATCATTAATACTCGCCTGTCCCACCACCCGTTCCTCGGATCATTAATACTTACCTGTCCCACCACCCATTCCTTGGATCAGTAATACTCCACTGTCCCTTCTCTTGTTCCTCGGCTTATTAACACCCTACTGTCCTACCACCCGTTCCTCAGATCATTAATACTCACCTGTCCCATCTCCTGTTCCTCAGTCCATTGAAGAAGTCACATCATCCTTAACGCTCCTACAGATACCTTCAGACCTGCAGCCTCCTGGCCGCTGACACCAATCTGTCTCAGGACGAGCGTGTCGCCTACTGTCATGAAATCCTGACGTCTTCTGAGAAGAGCCCCAGCACTGCAGGTAGGGAGTCTTAGAACTGGAGGGATCCTGGGGGTAGTCCTGGCAGTGGGGGGCCTGGAGGTAGGAGGGATTTTTGAGCTGGATGGGCCTTATAGGTGATGGGACCCTGGTGGTAGGGTGCCCTGACGGTGGGGGAACCCTGGTGTTTGGGGGATCCTGGAGATGGAGCGGCCTGGAGGTTAGGGGACCATGGAGCTAGGGGGTCCCTCTAGGTGGAGGGATCCTAGAGATGGAGGAGCCCCAGAGGTGGGGAGGTGCCTGGTGATTCAATTCTTTTGTGTTTTTCACCTGGTGATTGTACCAGGATCACACTTCCTGTCCAAGGGTGACAACCATACTGTATCTAGGAGGAGCAGCGTTGTTAGGACTATATACACCTCGCCTTCTCCATAACATAGGGGGAAGTGTTTTGCAGTCAATGGAGGTTTGTTAACCTTTGCAAACTGGAGTTTCCTTGCCCCTCATTAGTTTCTCACCTTAATCCTTCCTGTATCACTGTACAGATTAGTAAATATCTATCAAGCCCTCTTGGTCTAATCCTGGACACAGCTCAGGCCTAAGTGTGCCTTCCACTTCACAATCTCCAGTCCCAGATTCAGACTCGTAAGTCCTGGCGTCATCTAACTCCCCATTTTTACATGAGCGCTCCAGGTCTTATGGTGGCCTCCTAGACTTCTGCAACACAACATTCTGCTCTCGTGGAGCAAATCGATCCAGTCTGGACACACCAATTTCTTTGTTGCTGAGGACCAGGTAGTCCTTGGCTCGGTGGCTCAGAAATCTGACTCTGGAGACGGGGGAAGTCATTCCTTCCTGTCTTTTGGAGGATCCTCATAATAGATGCTGGCCCTTCTGAAGTCTTGAGCCATCTCTTGGTTGTCAGGGGAGTCTAATCTCCTAAATAACATGCAGGAAATTTGTGAAAATTGGCACTGCAACGTTAGACCATCTCACTTGCAGGGTCATCAGATCAGGGATTCCGAAAACACCACAGTAGTGTCTTACATAAATCGTCAGGGAAGAACCAGAAGTCTTGCTGTGGTAAGAGGGTTGATCTGATTCCGTCCTGAACAAAACTTTGTGTTCTGGCCTTGTCAGCCATGTACTTTCAAAGAGTAGGCAATTGGTAGGCAGATTTCCTCAGCTGGCAGTGAGGAGTAGAGAAGATGTTCCAGAACCTGTGTCGCAGGTAGGGGACATCAGATGTGGACCTCCAATAAAAAGAGAAACCCTACAGATCAATGTGTCCAGAACAGGAGGAGTCACTGCTTAGGGGGGAGTGGCAAGAATTGTTGCTCGTAATGGAGGGAGAGGAATTGCTGCTTGGGGGCTAGGAGGAGTTGCTGCTTGAGAGGGGGAGGAGTCACTGCTTGTTATGGTATGGAGGGGGGAGGAGTCGCTTGGCGGCAAGGGGTTGAGTTGCGGCTTGGGGGTGAGGGTTTGAGAAGTCGCGGCTTGGGGGCGAGGGTTTGAGGAGTCGCGGCTTGGGGGCGAAGGTTTGAGGAGTCGCGGCTTGGGGGCGAGGGTTTGAGGAGTCACGGCTTGGGGGCGAGGGTTTGAGGAGTCGCGGCTTGGGGGCGAGGGTTTGAGGAGTCGCGGCTTGGGGGCGAGGGTTTGAGGAGTCGCGGCTTGGGGGGGGCGAGGGTTTGAGGAGTCGCGGCTTGGGGGGGGCGAGGGTTTGAGGAGTCGCTGCTTGGGGGGTGAGTGTTTGAGGAGTCGCTGCTTGGGGGGTGAGGGTTTGAGGAGTCGTTGCTTGGGGGGTGAGGGTTTGAGGAGTCGCGGCTTGGGGGCGAGGGTTTGAGGAGTCGCGGCTTGGGGGCGAGGGTTTGAGGAGTCACGGCTTGGTGGCGAGGGTTTGAGGAGCCGCGGCTTGGGGGGCGAGGGCTTGAGAAGTCGCGGCTTGGGGGGGCGAGGGGTTTTGGAGTCGCGGCTTGGGGGGCGAGGGTTTGAGGAGTCGCGGCATGGGGGGCGAGGGTTTGAGGAGTCGCGGCTTGGAGGGCGAGGGGTTGTGGAGTCGCTGCTTGGGGGGCGAGGGGTTGTGGAGTCGCTGCTTGGGGGGCGAGGGGTTGTGGAGTCACTCATCTGTCTCATTCATTTCTGCATTTAATTTGCAGCTTGAGCTATTAAGCTCTTTATACAGCAGGCAAAGCAGATACAAGAAAAAGGCTAGAGCAAATGTTGGCTTATTAAAGTTTGGCATCCTTCATATTTGACAAGAAATGTGTGTTGGCTCCGCCTAGAATAGGTTGTACACACAACCTCCATGCATTTCAATGGTCGCTGTGTGCCTGGTCCACCATGTTAACGCTCTTCTCTCCTCTCCCAGGTCACTTCGGCCTCCCGTTTGGCTCGTTTGCTCGGCTGACGTCGCTGCGGTTTGATCCCCCCAATGCGGTGATTCACGTGGGCGGGTCTCTTTGTATGGAGTTAACCCTTCTCAGCCTGATGCCTGAACCTTTCCACCTGGATCACCTCTCAGGACACCTTCATTATAGTTTGGATAAGAACAGTTACCGAAAAACGGCCGAATGGCTGACCCGCCACAAGCCTGCAGGTGGCGCTGTCCACTTTCAGACGGAAGGCGCGCTGGGAATTCCGGGCCCTCCGCCGGCACTAGAACTGGCAGAAATGCATGAAAAAAGCCCGTCAGAGGGGGGGCTGGTGAGCACGGGGGTCATCTGCAAAAATGTGCACATGTTACTGCGGGCGCAGGACTCCAGCACATCCTCCCCCATGGACAGACACTCCACCCTAAACCTGGACGATGGGGCACATACCGTCAAGTGTAGCCAGGTCACCCTGCAGCCCGGGGTCAATCACCTGACCTTCCAAGCCCAGGTAATGTAGACTACTGTGTGCTGATCACATGACATGGCTGGCCAATCAGTGTGATAGGAAACCAAGATGATCGGCAGGTCTTAGAGGGACTGATGTGGCTGGCTCAGTGATCTCTGTACAGCACTGCAGTATATGTCAGAGCTATATGAATGTATAATAATAATAGTGTGTGACTGTGGGGGAGGGGACATTGGAGTGTAAGCTCCTCTGGTACAGGACGGGGGAGGGAGCTGACTGTAATCTGCAATCTTGTCTGTCTCCAGGCGCAGGAGGCCGGCACCTACACATTACGACAGCTTGCGGCGTCGTTTGGGAATGTGCAGCTGCTCCTGCCGCACATCTACCCCATAGTGCAATATGACGTCTACTCTCAGGAGCCCCAACTGAAGGTGGAGCCACTGAGCGGTAAGTGAGCCTTGTACACCAGTGCAGCGCCATCTTCCATGATTAATGTTGGTGCAGAATGAATCATCACCGCCCCCCTGACACACTAAACCCCCACCCCCCTCCATCAGGGTCCGGAAAATTTTACCCCCCCCCCACCCTTCTGCCACAAAGAAGGTGTCTGCCTCATCATAACATATTGGACAGAGGTAGGTCCCTCTATTACTTCCTGAATCCTCTCCTACTAATCTATAGAGAAACAAAATGTTACCCCAGCTCCACTGCCAATATGAAAGTCCACGAGCTGTGATCAGGTGCTCTAGCCAGGACGTTCAAGCCCCAAATACAATATTTAAATCAAAAAGGGGCTGGCAACTCGGATGCTCTTAAATAAAAGTACAGGCTATACGCTGACGCGTTTCAGCTAAGAAGCCTTCATCAAATTGCTTTGATGAAGGCTTCTTATAGGTTATATGGGTACACGGGTACAGGCTATCTCTGACGCGTTTCGGCTAAGAAGCCTTCATCCAAGCCTGTACCCATGTAACCAATAAAGGACTTTTATTCAAGAGCATCCGAGTGGCCAGCCCTTTTTGATTCAACTAGTAATCTATAGTCCCCTCCCCCACCCAGTTCATACGTGACCCGTGTGCTCGTACAGATACGTGTCTGGATTTTTCTCCTGTCACTGACTGCTCTTTTCCTCCCTGTAGATTTCCTCCTGGCTGGAGTTCCTCAAAAGTTAAAGTTTACAGTGACAACTGGACATTATCGGGTGAAGGAGGGGGACACCCTGCAGCTTAGTAATGCAGATATGATGCCCATTATTCCGGCACCAGACACCAAGGCGTCCATCTACCAGAACAGTCATGGTGAGTATGTCAGTCATGTTGGGGCCCCCCGGGGGCCTGGCCTGTACCACTGCTGACCTTCCTTCTGGGTTCTAATAGTTCAATGGGAGTGAAGCACTTGTTCCGGATTTGGTTCTCCGGGTCATGGTGGCCATGTCTCACCATCTGCCATTGTATTGGGTAATAATCCTGAACAGTCCTGTTCACCTTCCAGTCTGTCTTTTGTCTTGCCAGGTGATGTGTCATTAAGTCCTCTGAACATCCATCGATCGGATAAAGTGACCAGCATCGCTCTCCCTCCAGCCCCCCCTTATCATCTCATGGAGTTTGAGCTGGACGTGGTGTGTCTGTTACCAGAAGCGGGACGTCTGTTGAATGGCGAAGTTCCGCGTAGGGGAAAGGATGCGCAGGACTCCCAGGGGAACGTTACAGAGCAGCGGGTGAGTGACATCGTCTTACACATAACTCCCAGGAGTCCTCAATGGCACTGACCCTTCTTTATTTTCCAAAGGTGTCTGTGGACTGTCCGTGGTCCATCTATTCCACCATCATCAGTCTGACCTTTCACCTCCCGCTGAGAGCCCAGCATGCCTTACTGTCCTCCGGAACAAGGTGAGCACTGCAGGAGTCTGAGGATGTGTCTGACCTCCGGGGGGAGGTCAGCCTCTACCTCCGGTGTCCCCCAGCCTTTACCTCCGGTGTCCCCCAGCCTCTACCTCCGCTGTCCCCCAGCCTCTACCTCCGCTGTCCCCCAGCCTCTACCTCCGCTGTCCCCCAGCCTCTACCTCCGCTGTCTGCCCCCCTGTCCCTCACTGCCCTCCATGTCCAATCTATCGCGCTTTGTGAGCTGTTCTTACTACTGGACTCCCCATTCTAAGTCCCTTACTCTGCTCCTTGTTATGTTTTGGAACTTATGTGTTGCTGTGTTGTGATCTCTCTCCATTTCTTCAGAAAATTTATCCAGATTCGTGTGGAGAACATGTGTGACTTCAACTTCCAATTATCGAATAGTTGCCTCACTTCTTCCTGGGATCTGCAGTTCCTCCCCCTCCACTCCCAAGACAGCCAGGTAATAATGGCACTGTGGCTCCCCTTTATGTGTTCTTTAGATGTTTGTGTCGCCTTTCCTTCAATCACTTCCTCTCCCCTGGAGTTGTTTACCAACCTCCTGTCACATCCTCATCCATGGAGTGGTCTACAAACAAACCTTCTGTCACCTCCTTTCCCCTGGAGTGGTCTACCTACCAAACCCTTATCTTCTCCCATGCCCTGAAATGGTCTACCAACCTCCCATCTCTTCCCGTGCCCTGAAATGGTCTACCAACCTCCCATCTCTTCCTGTGCCCTGAAATGGTCTACCAACCTCCCATCTCTTCCCGTGCCCTAAAAAGTCCTACCAACCTCCCATCTCTTCCCGTGCCCTGAAATGGTCTACCAACCTCCCATCTCTTCCCGTGCCCTGAAATGTCCTACCAACCTCCCATCTCTTCCCCTGCCCTGGAGTGGTTCCACCAACTTTTCATCTCTTCCCCTGCCCTGGAGTGATTCCACCAACCCCCTATCTCCTCCTGTTCCCTGAAGTGGTCTACCAACCTCCCATCTCTGCCCCTGCCCTGGAGTGGTTTCACCAACCTCCCATCTCTTCCCCTGCCCTGAAATGTCCTACCAACCTCCCATCTCTTCCCGTGCCCTGAAATGGTCTACCAACCACCCATCTATTCCTGTGCCCTGAAATGGTCTACCAACCTCCCATCTCTTCCCGTGCCCTAAAAAGTCCTACCAACCTCCCATCTCTTCCCGTGCCCTGAAATGGTCTACCAACCTCCCATCTTTTCCCGTGCCCTGAAATGTCCTACCAACCTCCCATCTCTTCCCCTGCCCTGGAGTGGTTCCACCAACTTTTCATCTCTTCCCCTGCCCTGGAGTGATTCCACCAACCCCCTATCTCCTCCTGTTCCCTGAAGTGGTCTACCAACCTCCCATCTCTGCCCCTGCCCTGGAGTGGTTTCACCAACCTCCCATCTCTTCCCCTGCCCTGAAATGTCCTACCAACCTCCCATCTCTTCCCCTGCCCTGGAAGTGGTTCCACCAACCTCCTATCTCCTCCTGTTCCCTGAAGTGGTTTACCAACCTCCCATCTCTTCCCCTGCCCTGTAGTGGTCCCACCAACCTCCTATCTCTTCCCCTGCCCTGGAGTGGTCCCACCAACCTCCTATCTCCTCCTGTTCCCTGAAGTGGTCTACCAACCTCCCATCTCTTCCCCTGCCCTGGAGTGGTTTCACCAACCTCCCATCTCTTCC
The DNA here is from genome assembly GCF_042186555.1 of Aquarana catesbeiana. Lineage (NCBI taxonomy): Eukaryota > Metazoa > Chordata > Amphibia > Anura > Ranidae > Aquarana > Aquarana catesbeiana. The sequence goes on along the minus strand of NC_133325.1, from coordinate 813,146,537 downwards.
CCTGCCCTGGAGTGGTTTCACCAACCTCCCATCTATTCCCCTGCCCTGGAGTGGTTTCACCAACCTCCCATCTATTCCCCTGCCCTGGAGTGGTTTCACCAACCTCCCATCTATTCCCCTGCCCTGGAGTGGTTTCACCAACCTCCCATCTATTCCCCTGCCCTGGAGTGGTTTCACCAACCTCCCAATCCCCTGCCTTGTAATGGTCTACCAACCTCCTTTCTCTTCCCTCTGCCCTGGAGTGGTCCACCAGCCTCCCGCCACCTCTTCTCCTCTGGGGTGGTTTACCAGCATTACACTATATCTCCCCTGCAGTGGTCTACCAGTCTCTCGTCACTTTCTCTCTCTAAAAGGTTCCCCTAGCCTTCCATTACCTTCACTCCCTCAAACTCACATCACCTCCTCTAACCCAGAGATCTCCAAGCCTCACATAACCTCCCTGACCTCCTGTCACCTTCACTTCCCTGAAGAGCCATTACCACCACTCCCCATAAAATGCTTCCACCTCCTCGCCCATGGGGAGATTCCCTTGATCTCCTGTAATTTCCTCTTCTGGTCTCCAGTCACCTTTTTCCCTGTAAGGTCGTCAGCCTGCTCTCACTTTTTGTTATATGTTGTGTTTTATGCAGGACATCCAGAGTCAGCAATGTCTCTTCTACGTGTGGGAGGTGACGTGGCACAAGGACCTGCCGCTGGTTCTACCTTGCAGCTTCTCAGTCAGCTTCTACCCCTTGCCTCTTCCCCAGAGCTGTGGAGATCTCCAGCCCTTCACCTACCTCTTCCACTTGGAGCACTTTTATGTGAGTCGGCCTCATACAGCCATGTTTGTCCTTGTCCGGGGTCTGTGCAGATTATTGTGTGGTCAGTTTATTTGAAGAAGGTATCTGGCAGTCTTGAAAGGTGTCCTTGTCCTTGTGTCCATCCATGATGTCTTTGTCCTTGTGTCCATCCATGATGTCTTTGTCCTTGTGTCCATCCATGATGTCTGTGTCCTTGTGTCCATCCGTGGTGTCTGTGTCCTTGTGTCCATCCGTGGTGTCTGTGTCCTTGTGTCCATCCGTGGTGTCTGTGTCCTTGTGTCCATCCGTGGTGTCTGTGTCCTTGTGTCCATCCGTGGTGTCTGTGTCCTTGTGTCCATCCATGGTGTCTGTGGCCATGTGTCCATCCATGATGTCCGTTTGTAGAAGCTTCAACAGATCTTTTCACAATAGTTTCTTCAATATTTTTCTTCAATTAAGATTCCTCACTACATCCTTGCTGTAGCTGGTCTCTATGGGCAGCTGTTTGGATTGGCCTTTCCTCAGCTTGACTTTGGAGTGCCGTACTTTGACATTCTACAGCTCTGGGCTGTGCATTGCAGCGCTCTCCAGACTGGAGTGTACTGTGTTTGTTGATGTAGTGCACTCTACAAGGCCAGAGCCGTGGCCTAACCCCAGGTGTGACCCTGTCTCTGAAGACTCACTTTTTGAGTAGGTCATGCAGACCAAGCTTTGGGAGCTATCTCACAAGGATCGCAGAGTGCCATTTGAAATTCTCCCTTATCGTTCATTTAATGCAGAAGGGGTTAACGCTGAGGGACCGACACCGGGTGTAATATGTGCACTCGCTTCCTTTCCCCTCCAATCTACATTGATGAAGCACCTTGCTGCTGCTGCTTGCAAGTGATCTGTGGAACTTTCCTTGGTTCATCTCTGCTGCCTGCCTCCAGTGACCTGGTCACCTACGGCTGTCTGATCCTAATCTTGCTATCTAGCAGCTGAGAGTATTTGGGGCCTAGCCTTGCACCCTGATCTAAGTTGCATTCCGTCTTGGGGTGCAACATGCCCAGCTGTAGACACATGTGGACAGTCATGCTGTACAGGGTGCTGTCCCCAGTGTACCCCCTGAGATACCTGACACAGACAGCCTGCTAGAGTCTAAGCCATCCTTGGAGTCTTCCTTTACCCTGTTGGGTGCAGCTGCCTCCTTGGCTCCATCCTGAGAAAATTTCATTGCAATCATGTGGGATTTTATGGCCTAGATTACACCAAAATAGCATATTTGATTGCGGAGTCGGTTTGAAAAAGCGTGTTTTCCACATCTTTCCCTACAGAAACCTTATCTCGGTGTCCTGCGCCTTCAGCAGCCTTTGAGCCTTTAGCCATTAATACAGGGTCTCCTAAGTTCTTAACAGGCAAACCTACACCCATGGAGTTGCAATCTTCTGCCATCAACTCTCAAGACTTTTTCAGTGACTTTTTTTCCCACTGTTCTCAGTCTTCCTTTATGGAGGCTGGAAGAACTCTGATGAGTTGTTTTCTCAAACGCCTTTTAGCCTTGAGGTGAATTTTGCTAAAAAGTGGACTGCTACCTCTGTGGATTCTCATTTTAAAGCTTTGACCATCCCTGTGAAGGTTGTACCTGTTTATGATGACCCCGTCAACAGATGGATGTCATTTCTAGAACCCCGCTCTCCCTGATAGGCCCTGCAGTGCAACCTACCTTGGCAGTGACATTGGTGTGTAAAGCTCTACCTAATTGGGCCAAAGACATTAGAAGGGATTTTAACTCTGCAGTGTTCCCTTGATGATAGTGATTGGATGTTGAACTGAGTCTGCGGTCAGTGAACATAATGGGGAATTCTTCGGCTGAAGTGTAGGTTATTAAAACTGCATGCAACAAAAGCTGTTGGTGTTCCTTCAAGGGAAAGGGCACTGGACATTATCATCATGGAAATACTGGAAGCAAGAGTACCCATCAGTATAACCCGACAGTCTCTGAGTTTGTTTCCCTCAATGAACATCGAGAAATGGTTTCTAAGTACAAAAATCCAATTTTTCATAATTCTGCCTATTCTACATCTGCTGTAAGATTGAGTGACCCCCAAATGACCTCTCTGCCTAATGGACAGGTATAACCTCAATGTCCTCCTTTCCCTAGACGCTGTACACGGTGTGTGCTGAAATCTCTCCAGCTGCAGATTCTGAATTTTGTAAGATGGGTTCCCTGTGCTCGCTGGAAGTTTGTATCACTCGTCTGTGTGACCATCTGGAGGGTGACAAGGAGGAGACTCTGACGGAATGTGAGGGGTACAGCAGCACTCAGCTCTTCTACCAGGGTAAGGAGATCTACCTGGGGCTTGGGGGCGGGGAATACGGCTGAGATGTTGGGGGCAGGGAATACGGCTGAGATGTTGGGGGCAGGGAATACGGCTGAGATGTTGGGGGCAGGGAATACGGCTGAGATGTTGGGGGCAGGGAATACGGCTGAGATGTTGGGGGCAGGGAATACGGCTGAGATGTTGGGGGCAGGGAATACGGCTGAGATGTTGGGGGCAGGGAATACGGCTGAGATGTTGGGGGCAGGGAATACGGCTGAGATGTTGGGGGCAGGGAATACGGCTGTGAGATATTGGGGGCAGGGAATACGGCTGAGATGTTGGGGGCAGGGAATATGGCTGTGAGATATTGGGGGCGGGGAATATGGGCGGATCTTGGGGACGGGGAATATGGGCGTGAGATCTTGGAGGCGGGAAATACGGGCATGAGGTCTTGGGGGGGGGGGGGGAATACGGGCGTGAGGTCTTGGGGGGGGGAATACGGGCGTGAGGTCTTGGGGGGGGGGGGGAATACGGGCGTGAGGTCTTGGGGGGGGGATATGGGCGTGAGGTCTTGGGGGGGGGGGGAATACGGGCGTGAGGTCTTGGGGGGGGGGGGAATACGGGCGTGAGGTCTTGGGGGGGGGGGAATACGGGCGTGAGGTCTTGGGGGGGGGATACGGGCGTGAGGTCTTGGGGGGGGGATACGGGCGTGAGGTCTTGGGGGGAATACGGGCGTGAGGTCTTGGGGGGGGAATACGGGCGTGAGGTCTTGGGGGGGGGACAGATGGCTGTGAGATCTTGGGGGCGGGGACAGATGGCTGTGAGATCTTGGGGGCGGGAACGGTGGCTGTGAGATCTTGGGGGCGGGGACAGATGGCGTGAGATCTTGGGGGCGGGGACAGATGGCTGTGGGATTTCAGGGTGGGGACAGATGTCTGGCAGATCTGAGGGGGGGCAAGGACAGATGGATGTGGGATCTTGGGGGCGGGGACAGATGGATGTGAGATCTTGGGGGCAAGGACAGATGGATGTGAGATCTTGAGGGCGGGGACAGGTAAATGTGAGATCTTGGGGGCGGGGACAGGTAAATGTGAGATCTTGGGGGCGGGGACAGGTAAATGTGAGATCTTGGGGGCGGGGACAGATGGATGTGAGATCTTGGGGGCGGGGACAGATGGATGTGAGATCTTGGGGGCGGGGACAGATGGATGTGAGTTCTTGGGGGCGGGGACAGATGGATGTGAGATCTTGGGGGCGGGGACATATGGTTGTGGGATCTCGGGGGCGGGGCAGATGTGATTATCTTGGGGGTGTGGACAGGTGGCTGTGAGATCTGGGGGGGGCAGCAGGACAGATGCCTGTGGGATCTTGGGGGTGGGACAGATGGCTGTGAGGTTTCGGGGGAGGGGGCAGATGGCTGTGAGGTTTCGGGGGAATGGCTGTGAGGTTTCGGGGGAGGGGGCAGATGGCTGTGAGGTTTCGGGGGAATGGCTGTGAGGTTTCGGGGGAATGGCTGTGAGGTTTCTGGGGAGGGGCCAGACGGCTGTGAGGTTTCGGGGGAGGGGGCAGACGGCTGTGGGGTCTCGAGGGCGGGGACAGACGGCTGTGGGGTCTCGGGGGCGGGGACAGACGGCTGTGGGGTCTCGGGGACGGGGACAGACGGCTGTGGGGTCTCGGGGGCGGGGACAGACGGCTGTGGGGTCTCGGGGGCGGGGACAGATGGCTGTGAGATCTTGGGGGCGGGGACAGATGGCTGTGAGATCTTGGGGGCGGGAACGGTGGCTGTGAGATCTTGGGGGCGGGGACAGATGGCGTGAGATCTTGGGGGCGGGGACAGATGGCTGTGGGATTTCAGGGTGGGGACAGATGTCTGGCAGATCTGAGGGGGGGCAAGGACAGATGGATGTGGGATCTTGGGGGCGGGGACAGATGGATGTGAGATCTTGGGGGCAAGGACAGATGGATGTGAGATCTTGAGGGCGGGGACAGATGGATGGAGATCTTGGGGGCGGGGACAGATGGATGTGAGATCTTGGAAGCGGGGACAGATGGATGTGAGATCTTGGGGGCGGGGACAGATAAATGTGAGATCTTGGGGGCGGGGACAGGTAAATGTGAGATCTTGGGGGCGGGGACAGGTAAATGTGAGATCTTGGGGGCGGGGACAGATGGATGTGAGATCTTGGGGGCGGGGACAGATGGATGTGAGATCTTGGGGGCGGGGACAGATGGATGTGAGATCTTGGGGGCGGGGACAGATGGATGTGAGTTCTTGGGGGCGGGGACAGATGGATGTGAGATCTTGGGGGCGAGGACAGATGGATGTGAGATCTTGGGGGCGGGGACATATGGTTGTGGGATCTCGGGGGCGGGGCAGATGTGATTATCTTGGGGGTGTGGACAGGTGGCTGTGAGATCTGGGGGGGGCAGCGGGACAGATGCCTGTGGGATCTTGGGGGTGGGACAGATGGCTGTGAGGTTTCGGGGGAGGGGGCAGATGGCTGTGAGGTTTCGGGGGAATGGCTGTGAGGTTTCGGGGGAGGGGGCAGATGGCTGTGAGGTTTCGGGGGAATGGCTGTGAGGTTTCGGGGGAATGGCTGTGAGGTTTCGGGGGAGGGGCCAGACGGCTGTGAGGTTTCGGGGGAGGGGGCAGACGGCTGTGGGGTCTCGAGGGCGGGGACAGACGGCTGTGGGGTCTCGGGGGCGGGGACAGACGGCTGTGGGGTCTCGGGGACGGGGACAGACGGCTGTGGGGTCTCGGGGACGGGGACAGACGGCTGTGGGGTCTCGGGGGCGGGGACAGACGGCTGTGGGGTCTCGGGGGCGGGGACAGACGGCTGTGGGGTCTCGGGGGCGGGGACAGACGGCTGTGGGGTCTCGGGGGCGGGGACAGACGGCTGTGGGGTCTCGGGGGCGGGGACAGGCGGCTGTGGGGTCTCGGGGGCGGGGACAGGCGGCTGTGGGGTCTCGGGGGCGGGGACAGGCGGCTGTGGGGTCTCGGGGGCGGGGACAGGCGGCTGTGGGGTCTCGGGGGCGGGGACAGACGGCTGTGGGGTCTCGGGGGCGGGGACAGACGGCTGTGGGGTCTCGGGGGCGGGGACAGACGGTTGTGGGGTCTCGGGCGGGGACAGACGGCTGTGGGGTCTTGAGGGCGGGGACAGACTGTGGTGGGATTTTGGGGGTGGAATAGATGGCGGTGACTGATGGCTTACACTTTGTTTTCAGTGGTGGATGGAGGAAGTAACTGGGCGGTATGTGGGCGGAGCTCTGGTGTGGTGATGATGCCGGTCAGACGAGGAGCCTGCCACACTGTGCGGATGGAGGTTATGCCCCTGTTTGCTGGACACTTACCGTACCCCGATGTACAGCTTTTCCGATACCTTCCGCATCACGCGCACTCTCAGCAACTGGACTCCGGTGAGTACCGCCTGCGGTCACACAGAACCATAAGATTCCTTATGCCAACCGGTGAGAGTTGAGATGACAATCCAGCTTGATGGTTCTGGTGTTGGAATGAGGCCTGTGTGGAGAACAGATATTGCCGGCAGATGTTCAGCTGAGGGTGGAGCTGCGGGCAGATATCTGCGCGGCATCTAATGGTGGAAAGGGCCAGCAGATTCTACAGGCCGAGGGACTGGCAAATGTCTACGCCGTGTGTCTAATGGTGAACAGATATCTACATGGCATCTAATGGTGGATGGCAGTGTCGCGACTAGAGGATATCTACGTGCCATATAATGGTGGGTGGGGCTGGTGGATGTGTGCGTACCGCTTAATTGTGGGTGGGGCTGGCAGATATCTGATGGAGCTGGGGAGGTGCTGGATAGTATGCAGGAGGCGGAGCCTTCTGTGTGTTGGGGGGGGGGGGGGAGCATTCCATTCCATATAGTAGACTTCTTAGAGAACCTAAAGAAACTTACCTTTTGGTTGCCCAGCCTCAGCTGGTTGGTGACACTTGGAGGTTTCTGAGCTTTTATTGATATTTGATTGTGGCTGTTGACTAAGTGTGGGGGAGATATTTATTGATGGGACATTTATTGATCTGGGATATTTGATGGGATATTTATTGATCTGGGATATTTGATGGGATATTTATTGATCTGGGATATTTATTGATCTGGGATTTATGTCTTTTTCTACTGTCTTCATATTTGACACGTTTGGTTTTCTTCCTCCATGATGGAGAAGAGCCGTGTTGGTAATTGTCTTCTGATCTTCTGTTTCTGCAGATAGTTGGATGGAGAATGACTCAGTGTCGGTGGAAGACCCCTGCGAGGCCCCTAGTGGCCGGGCTCCCAGCAGCTCTCTCTCTCCGGGGCCCCTCGGCCCCTCATCAGAACAGAAAGGACTTCTCATGCCTCGGCTACAACCGTTCTACGCCGGGCAGATCAGCAACAGCAGCATGGGGCAGCAGATCCTGGTTATTCCCAGTATGGACGACCATGTGCTGGAGGTCAATGTCACATGACACAGCGCCCTGCTGTAGCAGAAGGGGGTGGGAGGAGCCAAACATGTATTATGTATATATTGGGTGTGGGGTCTGGACTGAGGTCGGACATGATTCCTATAGTGCAATATTCCGCCAGACATTGAAATCCCCACCTCTCTGGCCGCTGTAATCTGCAGAGGTCCATCTCTTGCATGTTCTTATCTGCTGGGTCCCTTCCCTCTGGTGATGGCCGGGTTGTGGGTGTCACTGATGAGCGAGGATGACGCTGAGCAGAGAGGGGTCCGGGCAATGCTCTCTGCTGACCGCTACCACGAGAGCACAATACTCCATCGGGGGTCATACAGGACTGCACATCATATGTCAGATTGTACATCGCCACGGTCTGTGTCGTCTGCATCTCAGGAACTTGCTCCACACCTTGCCTGAGTGACAGTTCTGAGGTCTGTGATTGGTCAGACACCTAGCCTTGGACTGAAGCCAGGTCTGGTCAGTGGCCTGGTCCATCTCATTCTCTGCACCGTCCGGCTTTAAAGAGAATCTGTCATTTCAACTAATCAGGGCACATTGAAAGCTCCGCCCCGACCCGCTGATATTCATCATTGCCCAGCTTGGAAATACTCAGAACTTCTAAATATGGGGAGCCATGTGATCTCCTCCACTCCTTCCCAGGATCTCAGCCAATCACCTGGCCTCAGCACTTTGTTTGGGGGAGGGGGGGAGGCCATTCACACGTGTAAGCTCTGAAAGGGACAGGGAGTAGACCCAGGGTTCTAACAGACATAAGAAGCAGTGGGGGGATGGGCTACAAATAGGTTCTCTATGAAGGACAATTCCTCTAAGTCACCCCCATTTTCTTGAACTCTGTAGTAGAGCCGTGTCCCAGGATGGCCCCATACAAGTCTGAGGTCTCAGGATGTGGTCCTTTTACAGAGGTAAGGAGCCACGTGGGTGGGTGTTGATGGAGTTGTCCTTGAAAATGATTTTAAAGATGGCGGAGGTATCTGCTCCATGGGTGGTCTCCTATTCTTGCGGGTTCTATGCAGATCGGCGATGGTATCGGATTGGTTGGATCTATCCCCGGGGCGCTGTACACACTACTCTGCTCACCTCTCTGGAGGTTTCCTTGCTGCTATACGAGTGCAGTTCTCGAGTCTTCGGGTCCTTCTCAGAGATGGCGCCGTGGTTGTACGAGGACGGCGATCTCTTCTACCAATCTCCTCTATAAATCAGACCGATCAGAGGGGGGGGAGGGGTCAGGTTCTCAGCGGGCCCTTGCCATACGATGGGGTTTTAAGGTAACAGCACTATTTATTTTTTGGTATACTGTACCTTGAAGAGTGGAGGCTAGTATTCAGAGTACCCCGAAATAAATTGTGTTTTACCACCATGATTTGTGTCTTTACTGTCTGCGTGCCGCATGTTTCCTGGGGGAAGATTCTCTGTGTGCGCACTTCCTGTATGGGGTGACCTATGGAAGTCCCAGACATTCACTTGGTGGATTGTCTCTGAAAGGCTTCTATCTGCTGGAGGTCACCGGATCAGATGTCCAGGAGTCGATCGGTCTACAGCTTCACTCTAATCGATTAAATGCTTTAAGGCCCCGTTCACACGCATGCAACCTGAAAGTCGGACCCAAGCAGTACAGGGACTACTCTGAAGTCGCACAGATATGAGCGGCACTCATTGGAAATCATGGGGGGGAGGGGCACCAAGTCGCAGGACAAGTCACACAAGTGAATGGGACCTTACTGAGCTTTCCATTTCGGTGCCACTACTAACCACTTGAAGACCCGACTCTTCCTGGAACTTTTTGTTTACAAGTTTTAAATCGGTATTTCTGGCTAGAAAATGATTTGGAGCCCCTAAAACATAATAAATATATATCATTTTTAGCAGAGACCCTAGAGAATGAAATGGCGGTTGTTGCAATATTTTATGTTACACGGTATTTGCGCAGCGGTCTTTTAAATGCAATTTTTTTTTTTTAAATACACTTTAATGAATAAAACCATTACGGTTAGCCCAATTATTTTTTTAATATAATTTGAAAGATGATACGCCGAGTAAATAGATACCCAACATGTCACGCTTTAAAATTGCGCACGTTCGTGGAGTTGTGACAAACGATGGTACTTAAAAAAAAAAAAAAAAAAAATCTCCATAGGTGACGCTTTAAGAATGTTTACAGGTTACCAGTTTAGAGTTACAGAGGAGGTGTAGTGATAGAATTATTTCTCTCACTCTGACGATCGCGGTGATATCTCACATGTGGGGTTTGAACGCCGTTTATATATGTGGCGCAACTTCTGCAGGCGCGCTCGGAGAGATGGGGGCGCTTTAATTTTTATTTTCTTTTTATCACTTTTATTCCTATTACATGGAATGTAAACATCCCTTGTGATAGAAGTAATCATGACAGGTCCTCTTTATGGAAACACCTCAAATCTCTTCTCCACCTTTTAAAAGCAGAGAAATAATTTTGACACTTTGACTTAAAAAAAATAATCTCTTTCTGCTCGAGAAGCGGAAGTGACGTCGGAGGTCGCTCCGGTCCTCCAAGGCATAGAGCCAAGTGGGGGCCATCTTGCCCTCGTTTGACTTCCTGCCTATCCACCCAACGGAGCTCATAGTTTCCGAGTTTACCGACAGCTACGACCTGAAAGCAGCGGCAGGAGGGCGTCGCCTCTCCCACCACCTCTAAAGATTATCCCCTGGCGAATCTGCTTTTTATCAGACCCCGAATTTCCCACAGAACAAAATGGTCTTGGGCTTATCAGCGAGCTGCTACCATAACTCCAGTATTAAATGTACTGTAGGCGGTCGGCAAGTGACCAATAACCAGTGCCCCGGTCAGACTCCGCCCACAGCGCTCCTCATCATCTCCCAATGGTGAGCGGATAACATCTGATCCCCTCTGTGAGGTCATTGAGGAGGAACTATCATTGTCTTTTTATTCCCCATTCTGTCCCCCCATGGGTACTGGAGGTCAGACTGGACGCCCCCCTCCCCCCTATGCGGCTGTCCGACAACAACGCAGCAGTCACTTGGCTCCAAGTACCTTCCTGAGCGGCAAGGAGGAGGTGTGCCAGCCCTTCAGTCCTCTGCATTTCTCTTGCCACTGGAAAGTATTTGAAGACGAGGCAAACTGTTGTCATGAAGCAGCCATCTCCTTCCTAGCTGTTGTCGGACGGCCATGGGGGGGGAGGGTGTGCCCAGTTGAACCTTATAGCTAGGCTTCGGTAGTACTGGGCATAATAGGACAAAGTACTGCATGTGATCCCACAAACCATTGCAGAAAATGTGATGATCGATCCTCAAGTTTCCAGCTGGACTCCTCCATTTGTTCCTGTAAATCTTCCCTCAGGTGGGTTCTCCATTCAAGCGATTTGGGGGGGTCCTCCATGGCGCTCTCCTCATTGCTGGTCTCCAATCCTCTTCATAGGTAGGTCACCTAACATTGCTCAGCAGCCCCCCCTACAGGGCGTTCCTCCAGGAAGTATAGAAGAGAGGCTTGGAGAGCCGGGTGCAGCCACAACGTGGGGGGAGTTATGATGGATCTGGAGAGGTCCAGAGAAAATGGAAGCTTTAAATGGACAACAAAAGTGCAGCAAGAAGAACACAACGAGGGAGATTTACTAAAGCTGGAGCACTCAAAATCTGGTGCAGCTCTGCATAGGAGCCAATCGGCTTCTAACTTCAGCTTCTTCAATCAAACTTTGACAATAAAACCTGGAAGCTGATTGGTTCCCATGCAGAGCTGCACCAGATTCTGTGCTCTCCAGTCTTCGTAAATCTCCCGCAATGTCTGAGAACAGACTCCACAAATGGATCTATCATCATATGATTTTCAAGTGATTGCTTTCCTTTTCTGGACACTTCAGTTCTCAAAAAACCTACTTTGTTTATTAAGGGGGCCGGGAGCAATGTTTACCATAACTAACCCTGTGTGTGCTGTGCTGGCAGGTCTTAGTATCAGTTGTAAACTAGATTTGAATGTGCTCTATCCTACTGAAGGGTTAAGTATTTAGAAGCATTGTATGCTAAAACTGAATTCCAAGATAACTACCCCCCCCCCCCCCCCCCTTTAATATGCGAACATCCCTGAGGAAGTTCAATCTGTATACTTGCATATTTTCACTCTGGTCACATGATCTCACTCCCTGTGTCAGCTGCAGGATAGAGGAGGAGCTCCGACAACAGCTGGGCCATTGAAGCCTACGAGTGATGTCATGCACCCAGGTTTTACCAGATGTTGTCGGAGTTCCCTTCTCTCCCCTGCAGCTGCCATTGGCTGACACAGGTCACGTGACTAAAGTGGCTGAAAATAGACAAGAATACACATCTTTCTTACACAGGTTAGTCAGCATAAGTCCTAGGAGGGGGGAGGGGACAGTTTTAAGAGTAGTTCAGGTTATCCCAGAGTTCCACTTTAATGAGAACTGGAGTCAGTCTGTCCTCAGCCATTTTATGGGGTCAGACTCCCTCTGAACTTATTGGGAAATGCTTGCAGTCAGCCATGACACCTTCTCCTAAGAGACCTCTAAAACAGTGTTCATCAACCCCGTCCTCAGGGCCCACCAACAGGCCAGGTTTGCAAGATAACTGAAATACATCACAGGTGATATCATTTGCTGCTCAGTGATTGCAGTATTCTAGTCTGCATCTCCCCCAAGGTAATACATAAACCTGGCCTGTTAGTGGGCCCTGAGGACAGGTTTGATGACCACTGCTCTAAAAGGTAAGAAATATGTTTAGGTACTGTGTGGGTGGTTGGTGGGGGGAGGGGGGGGGGGGCACACACAGAACCTATAAGGGGGGGTGTCCTCACATCCACGTTAAGCTGAACACTCCTAACCCCTGACCTCAGGGAGAGGAAGGTCCATGGTAGGGTGGGATGTTTATCTGATAGGTAATTAATCACTGACAGAGATAACGAAGGATGCAAGCTCTGGAATGGAGAGGAAAAAATGGAAGAGTGCCAACACCGAACCCTTCCTAAAGAGAGGGTGGGGTGATACCACCTGTATAAAAGGGTAGGAAGGGTGAGGATAAATGGTGGTGTAGAAGAGCATCGGGACGAAGGATGAGAAGGGGTTCTACCCATAGGTGTTCCAAGAATGTGGAAGTCTCCCTAACCAGAGGAATCATCCCCTACCCCTGTAAAGAGCACACTCCTCTGCTGAGGAACAAGGACTGGGAATTCTAATCCTAGGAAGACGAAGGAGTCCTTGGAGACTTCCTCAGAAAAGGATGTGTTCCAGTTGTCAGGTTCCCTGAAGGCCCCAGGACTTGCCCAATCTCACAGAGGAGAATTTGGAGAGGGTAACAGTGTGTAATACTTGCTGACCCTTTCAGTGATGGCTAAATCCATGCGAGAAAGAAAGGACATGCAAAACTGTACAAAGTGGGGGGCATCAGAAGAAGGGACACCTTTGGTTCTAGGAGAGACAGTGGGGTCACAAATGGTACTATCAGAACTGCCAAATGTAGGCAGTGGGTCACCCAGGGGGAGATCTCAAATCTTTCCAGAGGTGAAGATTAAGAATACATGGACATAAGGGGTCAGCACTGCTGAGGGACACTGGGAAAAAGTGGATAGGGGGCGCCGAACCCTAAGGTTGTCCTATTGGTATTACTATCCAATTGTTTTGCAGTGGTGTTGGTACAAGTTATCAGACTGGTAGCTTCACACTCCAAAGGATTCCCACCATTTCATTGACCACCCAAACAATGGGTCTAGGATAGCAGCACCACATTACAAATCAATAGTCCAGATATAATTTTATCCCAACGTAATGTAGGAGAAGAAAACACGTTTGGGAGCCCAAAATCACACTCTTCATCAGGGCTTAAAATGGTTCTAAAGTTGAGACTTTTTTTGTTACTTTAATGCATTCCCTACATTAAGGTAACAAATGCCCCTGTAGTTTTTGTATCCAGCAGCTAAAACGAGTGGCGCTTTACCCCTTTTAAAGGGGTCTAATTTTCCCTGTTTTTAATCCTTTTAAACAGCAGTCGCTCTTCATGAATTCTTTGCCCCATGTTCATCATTCTTTTGCAGTACTTTTTCCCCTAATCCATCTTATCGGTCGTTTCGTAATACCAACAACAGAAGAAAGATTGAACATTTATAATGTTAGGATTGCTCATCAGAGATGGAATCCAGCAGCTAAAAACGGCAACTTGAATCTATGAAAAGGGTCAATGTTGACAAAAAGGCAAATAGAAGTTCTGCAGCTTTCTGAGTATTCTAAGGAAAATGTAGAATCACATGGATTGTAGAGGACATAAGGAGGGCGCCCATGGATAGTAGAGGGCATAAGGAGGCGCCCATGGATAGTAGAGGGCATAAGGAGGGCGCCCATGGATTGTAGAGGACATAAGGAGGGCGCCCATGGATAGTAGAGGGCATAAGGAGGGCGCCCATGGATTGTAGAGGACATAAGGAGGGCGCCCATGGATTGTAGAGGACATAAGGAGGGCGCCCATGGATAGTAGAGGACATAAGGAGGGCGCCCATGGATTGTAGAGGACATAAGGAGGCGCCCATGGATTGTAGAGGACAGTAGGAGGGCGCCCATGGATTGTACAGGGCATAAGGAGGGCGCCCATGGATTGTAGAGGACATAAGGAGGCGCCCATGGATTGTAGAGAACAGTAGGAGGGCGCCCATGGATTGTACAGGGCATAAGGAGGGCGCCCATGGATTGTACAGGGCATAAGGAGGGCGCCCATGGATTGTAGAGGACATAAGGAGGCGCCCATGGATTGTGGAGGGCGCCCATGGATTGTACAGGGCATAAGGAGGGCGCCCATGGATTGTAGAGGACATAAGGAGGCGCCCATGGATTGTACAGGGCATAAGGAGGGCGCCCATGGATTGTACAGGGCATAAGGAGGGCGCCCATGGATTGTAGAGGACATAAGGAGGCGCCCATGGATTGTAGAGGACAGTAGGAGGCGCCCATGGATTGTACAGGGCATAAGGAGGGCGCCCATGGATTGTAGAAGACATAAGGAGGCGCCCATGGATTGTACAGGGCATAAGGAGGGCGCCCATGGATTGTAGAGGACATAAGGAGGCGCCCATGGATTGTAGAGGGCATAAGGAGGCGCCCATGGATTGTAGAGGACAGTAGGAGGCGCCCATGGATTGTAGAGGACATAAGGAGGGCGCCCATGGATAGTAGAGGGCATAAGGAGGCGCCCATGGATAGTAGAGGGCATAAGGAGGCGCCCATGGATAGTAGAGGGCATAAGGAGGCGCCCATGGATAGTAGAGGACAGTAGGAGGCGCCCATGGATTGTAGAGGACATAAGGAGGCGCCCATGGATTGTAGGAGGCGCCCATGGATTGTAGAGGATAGTAGGAGGCGCCCATGGATAGAGGGCATAAGGAGGGCGCCCATGGATAGTAGAGGGCATAAGGAGGGCGCCCATGGATAGTAGAGGGCATAAGGAGGGCGCCCATGGATAGTAGAGGGCATAAGGAGGGCGCCCATGGATAGTAGAGGGCATAAGGAGGGCGCCCATGGATTGTAGAGGGCATAAGGAGGGCGCCCATGGATTGTAGAGGGCTCATTCATGTCATCATCTAATCAGTGGCAGCAAGGTCGTGCCTAAAGTCACACAAATACAGATCAGATCATTTTTTGGGGGAAGAGATGTGATCTCATGTGTGGCCTTTGGATGATTGCTGGGACAAGGTGATCGGATGGGACTGGTGTATTTCTGGATCTGACGCTCTCCTGGCATTTTCACCCCCAACATACGGCCAATGTGGGCGGAGTTATCTCCCCCCACAATACAAGTAAAGTCCCTGTCTGGGGAGTGAGAGAGGGGAAGTCCATGGAGGGATGGTGGGAACCCCTCATAATGGGCACAGCGGGTGTACAGACCCGGGAACTCAGCACAGGGATGGTGGGAACCCCTCATAATGGGCACAGCGGGTGTACAGACCCGGGAACTCAGCACAGGGATGGTGGGAACCCCTCATAATGGGCACAGCGGGTGTACAGACCCGGGAACTAAGCACAGGGATGGTGGGAACCCCTCATAATGGGCACAGCGGGTGTACAGACCCGGGAACTCAGCACAGGGATGGTGGGCACCCCTCATAATGGACACAGCGGGTGTACAGACCCGGGAACTCAGCACAGGGATGGTGAGAACCCCTCATAATGGGCACAGCGGGTGTACAGACCCGGGAACTCAGCACAGGGATGGTGGAACTCCTCATAATGGGCACAGCGGGTGTACAGACCCGGGAACTCAGCACAGGGATGGTGGGAACCCCTCATAATGGGCACAGCGGGTGTACAGACCCGGGAACTCAGCACAGGGATGGTGGGAACCCCTCATAATGGGCACAGCGGGTGTACAGACCCGGGAACTCAGCACAGGGATGATGGGAACCACTCATAATGGGCACAGCGGGTGTACAGACCCGGGAACTCAGCACAGGGATGGTGAGAACCCCTCATAATGGGCACAGAGGGTGTACAGACCCGGGAACTCAGCACAGGGATGGTGAGAACCCCTCATAATGGGCACAGCGGGTGTACAGACCCGGGAACTCAGCACAGGGATGGTGGGAACCCCTCATAATGGGCACAGCGGGTGTACAGACCCGGGAACTCAGCACAGGGATGGTGGGAACCCCTCATAATGGGCACAGCGGGTGTACAGACCCGGGAACTCAGCACAGGGATGGTGGGAACCCCTCATAATGGGCACAGCGGGTGTACAGACCCGGGAACTCAGCACAGGGATGGTGGGAACCCCTCATAATGGGCACAGCGGGTGTACAGACCCGGGAACTCAGCACAGGGATGGTGAGAACCCCTCATAATGGGCACAGCGGGTGTACAGACCCGGGAACTCAGCACAGGGATGGTGGGAACCCCTCATAATGGGCACAGCGGGTGTACAGACCCGGGAACTCAGCACAGGGATGGTGGGAACCCCTCATAATGGGCACAGCGGGTGTACAGACCCGGGAACTCAGCACAGGGATGGTGGGAACCCCTCATAATGGGCACAGCGGGTGTACAGACCCGGGAACTCAGCACAGGGATGGTGAGAACCCCTCATAATGGGCACAGCGGGTGTACAGACCCGGGAACTCAGCACAGGGATGGTGAGAACCCCTCATAATGGGCACAGCGGGTGTACAGACCCGGGAACTCAGCACAGGGATGGTGGGAACCCCTCATAATGGGCACAGCGGGTGTACAGACCCGGGAACTCGGTGTCATCATAACTAGTGGGTATATTAGGGGTTCTCACCATTTCTGCACTAACTTTTCACCACCACTAGATGGCAGTATTAGCACAGTAAATAGAAGCAGTGGTTGGTGGAATAGATATTTGCAGATTGATTCACGGGTTACAATGCGGCCAATCAGTGTGAGAAGATCCCTGATGCTCCTTCTCAATGTACTGCCAGTAATAGTACAGACCTTTATGAGTTGTTTTTACTGCTGACATATACCGCAGTTCTGTTACACCCAAGGTATGCAGAATACCATCTCTGAACACACAAAACATCCAACCTTGGTGGTGGGGGTGTAATGGTGTGGGGGATGGGATATCACCGGTTCAGGCTGGTGGTGGGGGTGTAATGGTGTGGGGGATGGGATATCACCGGTTCAGGCTGGTGGTGGGGGTGTAATGGTGTGGGGGATGGGGTATCACCGGTTCAGGCTGGTGGTGGGGGTGTAATGGTGTGGGGGATGGGATATCACAGGTTCAGGCTGGTGGTGGGGGTGTAATGGTGTGGGGGATGGGATATCACTGGTTCAGGCTGGTGGTGGGGGTGTAATGGTGTGGGGGATGGGATATCACCGGTTCAGGCTGGTGGTGGGGGTGTAATGGTGTGGGGGATGGGATATCACCGGTTCAGGCTGGTGGTGGGGGTGTAATGGTGTGGGGGATGGGATATCACTGGTTCAGGCTGGTGGTGGGGGTGTAATGGTGTGGGGGATGGGGTATCACCGGTTCTGGCTGGTGGTGGGGGTGTAATGGTGTGGGGGATGGGATATCACCGGTTCAGGCTGGTGGTGGGGGTGTAATGGTGTGGGGGATGGGATATCACCGGTTCAGGCTGGTGGTGGGGGTGTAATGGTGTGGGGGAGGGGATATCACCGGTTCGGGCCGGTGGTGGGGTTTAATGGTGCGGGGGATGGGATATCACCGGTTCAGGCTGGTGGTGGGGATGTAATGGTGTGGGGGATGGGATATCAACGGTTCAGGCTGGTGGTGGAGGTGTAATGGTGTGGGGGATGGGATATCACCGGTTCAGGCTGGTGGTGGGGGTGTAATGGTGTGGGGGAGGGGATATCACCGGTTCAGGCTGGTGGTGGGGGTGTAATGGTGAGGGGGAGGGGATATCACCGGTTCAGGCTGGTGGTGGGGGTGTAATGGTGTGGGGGATGGGATATCAACGGTTCAGGCTGGTGGTGGGGGTGTAATGGTGTGGGGGATGGGATATCACCGGTTCAGGCTGGTGGTGGGGGTGTAATGGTGTGGGGGATGGGATATCACCGGTTCAGGCTGGTGGTGGGGGTGTAATGGTGTGGGGGATGGGATATCACCGGTTCAGGCTGGTGGTGGGGGGTGTAATGGTGTGGGGGATGGGATATCACCGGTTCAGGCTGGTGGTGGAGGTGTAATGGTGTGGGGGATGGGATATCACCGGTTCAGGCTGGTGGTGGGGGTGTAATGGTGCGGGGGATGGGATATCACCGGTTCAGGCTGGTGGTGGGGGGTGTAATGGTGTGGGGGATGGGATATCACCGGTTCAGGCTGGTGGTGGAGGTGTAATGGTGTGGGGGATGGGATATCACCGGTTCAGGCTGGTGGTGGGGGTGTAATGGTGCGGGGGATGGGATATCACCGGTTCAGGCCGGTGGTGGGGGTGTAATGGTGCGGGGGAGGGGATATCACCGGTTCAGGCCGGTGGTGGGGGTGTAATGGTGCGGGGGATGGGATATCACCGGTTCAGGCCGGTGGTGGGGGTGTAATGGTGCGGGGGATGGGATATCACCGGTTCAGGCCGGTGGTGGGGGTGTAATGGTGCGGGGGATGGGATATCACCGGTTCAGGCCGGTGGTGGGGGTGTAATGGTGCGGGGGATGGGATATCACCGGTTCAGGCCGGTGGTGGGGGTGTAATGGTGCGGGGGATGGGATATCACTGGTTCAGGCTGGTGGTGGGGGTGTAATGGTGCGGGGGATGGGATATCACCGGTTCAGGTTGGTGGTGGGGGTGTAATGGTGTGGGGGATGGGATATCACCGGTTCAGGCTGGTGGTGGGGGTGTAATGGTGTGGGGGATGGGATATCACTGGTTCAGGCTGGTGGTGGGGGTGTAATGGTGTGGGGGATGGGATATCACCGGTTCAGGCTGGTGGTGGGGGTGTAATGGTGTGGGGGATGGGATATCACCGGTTCAGGCTGGTGGTGGGGGTGTAATGGTGTGGGGGATGGGATATCACCGGTTCAGGCTGGTGGTGGAGGTGTAATGGTGTGGGGGATGGGGTATCACCGGTTCAGGCTGGTGGTGGGGGGTGTAATGGTGCGGGGGATGGGGTATCACCGGTTCAGGCTGGTGGTGGGGGGTGTAATGGTGCGGGGGATGGGGTATCACCGGTTCGGGCCGGTGGTGGGGGTGTAATGGTGCGGGGGATGGGATATCACCGGTTCAGGCTGGTGGTGGAGGTGTAATGGTGCGGGGGATGGGATATCACCGGTTCAGGCTGGTGGTGGGGGTGTAATGGTGTGGGGGATGGGGTATCACCGGTTCAGGCTGGTGGTGGGGGTGTAATGGTGTGGGGGATGGGATATCACTGGTTCAGGCTGGTGGTGGGGGTGTAATGGTGTGGGGGATGGGATATCACCGGTTCAGGCTGGTGGTGGGGGTGTAATGGTGTGGGGGATGGGATATCACCGGTTCAGGCTGGTGGTGGGGGTGTAATGGTGTGGGGGATGGGGTATCACCGGTTCAGGCTGGTGGTGGGGATGTAATGGTGTGGGGGATGGGATATCACTGGTTCAGGCTGGTGGTGGGGGTGTAATGGTGTGGGGGATGGGATATCACCGGTTCAGGCTGGTGGTGGGGGTGTAATGGTGTGGGGGATGGGATATCACCGGTTCAGGCTGGTGGTGGGGGTGTAATGGTGTGGGGGATGGGGTATCACCGGTTCAGGCTGGTGGTGGGGGTGTAATGGTGTGGGGGATGGGATATCACCGGTTCAGGCTGGTGGTGGGGGTGTAATGGTGTGGGGGATGGGATATCACCGGTTCAGGCTGGTGGTGGGGGTGTAATGGTGTGGGGGATGGGGTATCACCGGTTCAGGCTGGTGGTGGGGATGTAATGGTGTGGGGGATGGGATATCACCGGTTCAGGCTGGTGGTGGGGGTGTAATGGTGTGGGGGATGGGGTATCACCGGTTCAGGCTGGTGGTGGGGGTGTAATGGTGTGGGGGATGGGGTATCACCGGTTCAGGCTGGTGGTGGGGGTGTAATGGTGTGGGGGATGGGATATCACCGGTTCAGGCTGGTGGTGGGGGTGTAATGGTGTGGGGGATGGGATATCACCGGTTCAGGCTGGTGGTGGGGGTGTAATGGTGTGGGGGATGGGATATCACCGGTTCAGGCTGGTGGTGGGGGTGTAATGGTGTGGGGGATGGGATATCACCGGTTCAGGCTGGTGGTGGGGGTGTAATGGTGTGGGGGATGGGGTATCACCGGTTCAGGCTGGTGGTGGAGGTGTAATGGTGTGGGGGATGGGATATCACCGGTTCAGGCTGGTGGTGGGGGTGTAATGGTGTGGGGGATGGGATATCACCGGTTCAGGCTGGTGGTGGGGGTGTAATGGTGTGGGGGATGGGGTATCACCGGTTCAGGCTGGTGGTGGGGGTGTAATGGTGTGGGGGATGGGGTATCACCGGTTCAGGCTGGTGGTGGGGGTGTAATGGTGTGGGGGATGGGGTATCACCGGTTCAGGCTGGTGGTGGGGGTGTAATGGTGTGGGGGATGGGATATCACCGGTTCAGGCTGGTGGTGGGGGTGTAATGGTGTGGGGGATGGGATATCACCGGTTCAGGCTGGTGGTGGGGGTGTAATGGTGTGGGGGATGGGATATCACCGGTTCAGGCTGGTGGTGGGGGTGTAATGGTGTGGGGGATGGGGTATCACCGGTTCAGGCTGGTGGTGGGGGTGTAATGGTGTGGGGGATGGGATATCACCGGTTCAGGCTGGTGGTGGGGGTGTAATGGTGTGGGGGATGGGATATCACCGGTTCAGGCTGGTGATGGGGGTGTAATGGTGGGGGATGGGATATCACCGGTTCAGGCTGGTGGTGGGGGTGTAATGGTGTGGGGGATGGGATATCACCGGTTCAGACTGGTGGTGGAGGTGTAATGGTGTGGGGGATGGGATATCACCGGTTCAGGCTGGTGGTGGGGGTGTAATGGTGTGGGGGGTGGGATATCACCGGTTCAGGCTGGTGGTGGGGGGTGTAATGGTGTGGGGGATGGGATATCACCGGTTCAGGTTGGTGGTGGGGGTGTAATGGTGTGGGGGATGGGATATCACCGGTTCAGGCTGGTGGTGGGGGTGTAATGGTGTGGGGGATGGGGTATCACCGGTTCAGGCTGGTGGTGGGGATGTAATGGTGTGGGGGATGGGATATCACCGGTTCAGGCTGGTGGTGGGGGTGTAATGGTGTGGGGGATGGGGTATCACCGGTTCAGGCTGGTGGTGGGGATGTAATGGTGTGGGGGATGGGATATCACCGGTTCAGGCTGGTGGTGGGGGTGTAATGGTGCGGGGGATGGGATATCACCGGTTCAGGCTGGTGATGGGGGTGTAATGGTGTGGGGGATGGGGTGTCCCCATCTTCTGATGGCTCCTTCCAGCAGGATAATGCACCATGTCACAAAGCTCCAATCATCTCACCACTGGACAATGAGGTCCCTGTACTCCAATGACCTCCACAATCACCACATCTCATCCATTAGAGCACCTTTGGGATGTGGTGGAATGGGAGATTTGTCGGCTGCACAATGTTATCTCACTATGGAGGAAAATGTCTGAGAAATGTTTCCAACACCTTGTTGTACCTATTCCACCAAGAATGAAGGCAAAAGGGGGTCCAACCCGCTACCAGCAAGGGGGACCTAATAAAGGGTCAGTGTATATAGCTCCGACATATACCGCAGTGCTGTACAAAGATCAGGGAGCCAATGACATCAGTCTCTGTACAGAGGAGCTTACACTCTAATGTCCCCTCCTCCACAGTCACATCAGTCTCTATACAGAGGAGCTTACACTCTAATGTCCCCTCCCCCCACAGTCACATCAGTCTCTATACAGAGGAGCTTACACTCTAATGTCCCCTCCCCCCACAGTCACATCAGTCTCTGTACAGAGGAGCTTACACTCTAATGTCCCCTCCCCCCACAGTCACATCAGTCTCTGTACAGAGGAGCTTACACTCTAATGTCCCCTCCCCCCACACATCAGTCTCTATACAGAGGAGCTTACACTCTAATGTCCCCTCCCCCACACATCAGTCTCTATACAGAGGAGCTTACACTCTAATGTCCCCTCCCCCACAGTCACATCAGTCTCTATACAGAGGAGCTTACACTCTAATGTCCCCTCCCCCACAGTCACATCAGTCTCTATACAGAGGAGCTTACACTCTAATGTCCCCTCCCCCCACACATCAGTCTCTATACAGAGGAGCTTACACTCTAATGTCCCCTCCCCCACACATCAGTCTCTATACAGAGGAGCTTACACTCTAATGTCCCCTCCCCCACAGGCACATCAGTCTCTATACAGAGGAGCTTACACTCTAATGTCCCCTCCCCCACAGTCACATCAGTCTCTATACAGAGGAGCTTACACTCTAATGTCCCCTCCCCCACAGTCACATCAGTCTCTATACAGAGGAGCTTACACTCTAATGTCCCCTCCCCCCACAGTCACATCAGTCTCTATACAGAGGAGCTTACACTCTAATGTCCCCTCCCCCACAGTCACATCAGTCTCTATACAGAGGAGCTTACACTCTAATGTCCCCTCCCCCACACATCAGTCTCTATACAGAGGAGCTTACACTCTAATGTCCCCTCCCCCACAGTCACATCAATCTCTATACAGAGGAGCTTACACTCTAATGTCCCCTCCCCCACAGTCACATCAGTCTCTATACAGAGGAGCTTACACTCTAATGTCCCCTCCCCCACAGTCACATCAGTCTCTATACAGAGGAGCTTACACTCTAATGTCCCCTCCCCCACAGTCACATCAGTCTCTGTACAGAGGAGCTTACACTCTAATGTCCCCTCCCCCACAGTCACATCAGTCTCTATACAGAGGAGCTTACACTCTAATGTCCCCTCCCCCCACAGTCACATCAGTCTCTATACAGAGGAGCTTACACTCTAATGTCCCCTCCCCCCACAGTCACATCAGTCTCTATACAGAGGAGCTTACACTCTAATGTCCCCTCCCCCCCACAGTCACATCAGTCTCTATACAGAGGAGCTTACACTCTAATGTCCCCTCCCCCACAGTCACATCAGTCTCTATACAGAGGAGCTTACACTCTAATGTCCCCTCCCCCACAGTCACATCAGTCTCTATACAGAGGAGCTTACACTCTAATGTCCCCTCCCCCCACAGTCACATCAGTCTCTATACAGAGGAGCTTACACTCTAATGTCCCCTCCCCCACAGTCACATCAGTCTCTATACAGAGGAGCTTACACTCTAATGTCCCCTCCCCCCACAGTCACATCAGTCTCTATACAGAGGAGCTTACACTCTAATGTCCCCTCCCCCACAGTCACATCAGTCTCTATACAGAGGAGCTTACACTCTAATGTCCCCTCCCCCCACAGTCACATCAGTCTCTATACAGAGGAGCTTACACTCTAATGTCCCCTCCCCCACACATCAGTCTCTATACAGAGGAGCTTACACTCTAATGTCCCCTCCCCCACACATCAGTCTCTATACAGAGGAGCTTACACTCTAATGTCCCCTCCCCCACAGTCACATCAGTCTCTGTACAGAGGAGCTTACACTCTAATGTCCCCTCCCCCACAGTCACATCAGTCTCTATACAGAGGAGCTTACACTCTAATGTCCCCTCCCCCACAGTCACATCAGTCTCTATACAGAGGAGCTTACACTCTAATGTCCCCTCCCCCACACATCAGTCTCTATACAGAGGAGCTTACACTCTAATGTCCCCTCCCCCACAGTCACATCAGTCTCTATACAGAGGAGCTTACACTCTAATGTCCCCTCCCCCACAGTCACATCAGTCTCTATACAGAGGAGCTTACACTCTAAGACCCACAGTCACACACTATTATTAAGCACTTGGTGTCCCGGTACTTGTATGATGGACGGACGGGCGGTGTGGTCACTACAGGCACAGCGATGTACACAAGGGCGCCCCCTGGAGAGCGGAATTCCAGTGTTTGGTACCAGGCGGCTCTGAGTGGCCGGGAGATCATGTGATCATTACGACCAATTATAGCAATTTCCATGACAACAATGTAAACAAAGTCATGAATGGATTTCATACACGACAGCTGACTTAATCTATCACATGGTACTTCATAGGCGCTTTGTACCATGTGACCCCCGTAATATGGATTCCTTAGAGAAGCGATCAGCGCTCTTCTACACAATGATCGTCTCCCTCATCACATGGTGATAACATAAAAATAGGAAAAGAAAAAGATTTAAGAAAATGAAATAAAAGAAAAATAATAAAAATTCTGCACAATGTCAGCAGTCGTGTTCCTGATCCCCTCACACCGGTCATGTGACGGCACCGGCGAGATCCCCTCACACCGGTCATGTGACGGCACCGGCGAGATCCCCTCACACCGGTCATGTGACGCCGCCAGTACTGACGAGATCCCCTCACACCGGTCACGTGACGCCGCCAGTACTGGCGAGATCCCCTCACACCGGTCACGTGACGCCACCAGTACTGGCGAGATCCCCTCACACCGGTCATGTGACGGCACCGGCGAGATCCCCTCACACCGGTCACGTGACGGCACCGGCGAGATCCCCTCACACCGGTCACGTGACGCCGCCAGTACTGGCGAGATCCCCTCACACCGGTCACGTGACGCCGCCAGTACTGGCGAGATCCCCTCACACCGGTCACGTGACGGCGCCGGCGAGATCCCCTCACACCGGTCACGTGACGGCGCCGGCACTGACGAGATCCCCTCACACCGGTCACGTGACGGCGCCGGCACTGACGAGATCCCCTCACACCGGTCACGTGACGGCGCCGGCACTGACGAGATCCCCTCACACCGGTCACGTGACGGCGCCGGCACTGGCGAGATCCCCTCACACCGGTCACGTGACGGCGCCGGCGAGATCCCCTCACACCGGTCACGTGACGGCGCCGGCACTGACGAGATCCCCTCACACCGGTCACGTGACGGCGCCGGCACTGACGAGATCCCCTCACACCGGTCACGTGACGGCGCCGGCACTGACGAGATCCCCTCACACCGGTCACGTGACGGCACCGGCACTGGCGAGATCCCCTCACACCGGTCACGTGACGGCGCCGGCGAGATCCCCTCACACCGGTCACGTGACGGCGCCGGCACTGGCGAGATCCCCTCACACCGGTCACGTGACGGCGCCGGTACTGGCGAGATCCCCTCACACCGGTCACGTGACGGCGCCGGTACTGGCGAGATCCCCTCACACCGGTCACGTGACGGCGCCGGTACTGGTGACAGGAAACAAACCTTTTCACAGAAGTCGGACTCGATGGACTTGTGTCTTTTTTTTCAACCTCACCTTCTATGTAAAAGGTGGGAAAAAAAAAAAAACCATTTTATTCAATTTATTAATTTTCCCGAAAAATTGTGACAAAATGACTTTAACCACTTGCCACCCGCCGATGTACGTCCAAACTTAGGTGGCGGATATCGTTGGTATGGCGGCAGCTCGCTGCCATAACCCCGGTCTCCCCGTTTTCGTGCGGCGGTCGGCTTTCAGATAAAAGTGGTCCCTGCGGCGGATTCGCCACGAGATCACTTTTATCAGTAGCGGCGGAGGCGATCGCGTCTGTCTCCCTTCTGTGCCTGGAGACGAGAGAGGCTAAGATGGCGTCCACTCGTCTCCATGACATCAAAACGTCACTTCCGCCCATACTTCTTAAAGACATATTTTTTTCAATGACTTTATTATGATTGTATTTTAGTGTAAATATGAGATTTGAGGTCTTTTTGTCCCCCCGGATCTCATATATAAGAGGACCGGTCATACTTTATTCTATTACAAGAGATGTTTACATTCCTTGAAATAGGAATAAAAGTGACACTTTTTTTTTTTTTTTTTTTAAACTGTAAAATTAAAAATAAAGTAAAATAAATAATAAAAACAAGAAAAAAAAAAAAAACCTTTTAAAAACCCCGTCCCGACGAGCTCGTGCGCAGAAGTGAACTTATACGCGAGTAGCGCCCGCATATGAAAACGGTGGTCAAACCACACATGTGAGGTATCGCCGCGATCATTAGACTGAGAGCAATAATTCTACCCCCAGACCTCCTCTGTAATGCAAAACATGCAACCTGTAGAATTTTTTAAACGTCGCCTATGGAGATTTGAGGGTAAAAGTTTGACGCCATTCCACGAAGCGCAATTTTGAAGCGTGACATGTTGGGAATCAATTTACTTGGCGTAACATCATCTTTCACAATATAAAAAAAAATTTGGGCTAACTTTACTGTTGTCTTATTTTTTTTTTTTTATTTAAAAAAGTGAATTTTTTCCAAAAAAAAAGTGCGCTTGTAAGACCGCTGCGCAAATATGGTGCAAAAAAAAAAAAAAAAAAGTATTGCAACTACCGCTACTTTATTCTCTAGGGTGTTAGAACCCCCAAACATTATATATTGTTTTTTTTTTTTCTAAGTAATTTTCTAGCAAAAAAACCTGTTTTAAACATGTAAACACCTAAAATCCAAAATGAGGCTGGTCCTTAAGTGGTTAAAAACTCACCATGCCTCTTCCTAAATACCATGAACAGTCTAGTTTCCAAAAAAGGGGAGATGTGTGTGGTGGGGGGTATTAGTACTGGGGGGGAACATTTCGGGGGGGGGGGGGGATTAGTACTGGGCGGATGATTTTGGGGGGGGTATTAGTACTGGGGGGATGATTTCGGGGGGGTATTAGTACTGGGGGGATGATTTCGGGGGGGCATTAGTACTGGGGGGATGATTTCGGGGGGGCATTAGTACTGGGGGGATGATTTCAGGGGGGTATTCGTACTGGGGGGGATGATTTGGGGGGTATTAGTACTGGGGGGATGATTTGGGGGGGGGTATTAGTACTGGGGGGATATTTGGGGGGGGTATTAGTACTGGGGGGATATTTCGTGGGGGAATTGGTATTGGGGGGAAGATTTGGGGGGGTATTTGTACTGGCGGGATGATTTGGGGGGGGTATTAGTACTGGGGGGATGATTTCGGGGGGGTATTAGTACTGGGGGGATGATTTCGGGGGGGCATTAGTACTGGGGGGATGATTTCAGGGGGGTATTCGTACTGGGGGGATGATTTCGGGGGGGGTATTAGTACTGGGGGGGGATGATTTGGGGGGTATTAGTACTGGGGGGATGATTTGGGGGGGGTATTAGTACTGGGGGGATGATTTCGTGGGGGAATTGGTATTGGGGGGAAGATTTGGGGGGGTATTTGTACTGGCGGGATGATTTGGGGGGGGTATTCGTACTGGGGGGATGATTTGGGGGGGTATTAGTACTGGGGGGATGATTTCGTGGGGGAATTGGTATTGGGGGGAAGATTTGGGGGGGGTATTTGTACTGGCGGGATGATTTGGGGGGGGGTATTCGTACTGGGGGGATGATTTGGGGGGGGGTATTCGTACTGGGGGGATGATTTGGGGGGTATTAGTGCTGTCCTGGTGGACTCAAGAAATGAGATTGGTACATCAGAATTGATCGATCTTTAGATATACATCTCATAATTTGTGGACTCTATAACCAAATTTACAAAGAAAGATTATAAATATTTGCTAAATTTTATAACAAACCAGGAAAAAAAAAAAAAAAACACTTTGGAGGATGAGGGTTTAATATTGGATTTAACCCAACTATACAAAACACAACCTACATAACTATAAATACAAAACATTGACAATATATAACAATGAACCTAAACATAGAAAAGAAGAGATGTGATCTCCATCCCTATTATACAATAAAACTCAGAAAAGGAAAATAGTAGGGGTGCAACGGATCAACCTCCGCGGATCGGGACACCCGCGATCCGCAGAGCGCTCTGTGGCCTCGGGAAAGGCCGCGGCTTCGGCCTAGCTCCAGCCACCTTGGTACACCCGGCGGCCGTTTACCACGTGATCGCTCCGTCTAATGACGGAGCGATCACTTATGGCAAACCGGCTCTCTCCCCCCTGCCAAAACTCTGCAATTCGCTGACAATACTCTGCAATTCGCTGACAATATACCCACCAATACCCTGCTAATATTTTATTACAGTGGGGGAGATTTTTTTTTTTTTTGATCCGAACTGAGTAAAATAGTGAGAGTACAAAAAACAACCTACATAACTATAAATACAAAAAACAACCTACATAACTATAAATACAAAAAACAACCTACATAACTATAAATACAAAAAACAACCTACATAACTATAAATACAAAAAACAACCTACATAACTATAAATACAAAAAACTTTGAACATACATTCAACACAATGAATCTAACTATAAATCTAACATATTACAAATAACCTAAATATAAACAATAAATATAACAAAATTAACATAACATTACAAATAACGATAACAATAAATATAACAGATAGGAAAGGTTTCCATCCTCTGGGAGATGAGCTCCATGTCCCGTGTGGTGGAGGGGGGGGGATGGGGTGGTCCCGGCAGGACATGTAGACCTTCAATACTCGGCCTTATGTATGTGGACACAACCTAGAAAATAAAGCATGAAATGATCACGAAGATGAAGACACGTTATGATGGGATCTGGAAGTTTTGCTTTGGTTATGATGAAAGAAATGAAGAGGAAGATCGTGAAGGAAATAGAAGAATGGGGGGGAGGGGAATATGGGAAATACAACAGAGAAGGATAAATATGGAACTGTATGAATTCATTTCTTCACTTTGTAATCTTGGATTGGGGGAAGCGACTTGCCTGTATGTCGTTTCATGTAGTAGCTCTGGGGGGTGAGAAATTGCAGGCCGATTGGCCAGAGGGGGAGCCAATCAGCCGGTCCGGCAGACCCGATGTCCGGCGGCCACCTACAATCGTTCCCGGAAGAGGCAGATCGCCGTTCTGTCAGAGGGAAAGAGAAATCTTGTGTTTCTGCCAAGCAGGAACACGGATCTTTCTTTCCCCAGTCAAACCCTCCCCCACAAAGTAAGCACCCCCCCTAGGGACAGACTTAACCCTTTGATCGCCCCCTGGTGTTAACCCCTTTCCTGCCAGTGTCCTTAGTACAGTGACAGTGCATATTTTTAGCACTGATCACTGTATTGGTGTCACTGGTCCCCTCCAAAAAATTTCAAAAGTGTCACTTGGTGTCCTTGTTTGTCCGCTGCAATATCACAGTTCTGTTAAAAATCGCCGATCGCTGCCATTACTAGTAAAAAAAAAAAAAAAAAAAAAAAAACTAAAATTCCACAAATCTTTCCCCCATTTTGTAGACTATATAACTTTTCCACAAACCAATCAATATACGCTTACTGGGATTTTTTTCTACTAAAAATATGTACCAGAATATATATTGGCCTAAACTGATGAAGAAATTCGATTTTTTACATTTCATTTATTGGATCTATTATTGCAGAAAGTAAAAAATAGTTTTATTTTCAAAAAATTGTCACTTTTTTGTTTATAGCTTAAAAAAAAATAAAAATAAAAAAAACACAGAGGTGATCAAATATCACCAAAAGAAAGCTCCATTTGTGGGGGAAAAAAAAGGATATTTTATTTGTGTACAATGTCGCACGACCGCGCAATTGTCAGTTAAAGTAACAAAGTACCAGATCACAAAAAATGGCCTGGGCATGAAGGGGGGGGTAAATCCTTCCAGGGCTGAAGTGGTTAACAGGTTATTTCTCTCACATGCCAAATTAATACTTGTCAAAAACTAAAGTATCCGCTCGTCTTCCTATATATTATGCGATTTCTGTCTCACAATCCGTGATTTTTACCACATATATGGTTCTCGACTCCAAAAACATCATAAAATATCACAACATATATAATAAGGGGTCCATATAGTGATCTTGGTGTTGAGTTATTCTCTTTACAGTCATCACAGAGGACAAGGTGGGACTCTTTATATCTGGAGGAAAAGAGATTTCGTCTCCAAATACGGAAAGGATTCTTCACAGTAAGAGCTGTGAAAATGCGGAATATTTTCCCTCCAGAGGTGGATCTGACCAGATCAGTAGATTTCTATAAGAAAGGTCTGGATTCTTTCCTCAATGTACAGAATAGAACTGGGTGACATTTATAGGTAGAGGTGATCCAGGGATAAAATATAAAATTTGTGAAAAAAAAAAAAAAAATTAATTTTAAAAATTCCAGACACCCGTAAGGTAATCCGATCTGCATTGCCGCTCCTCTTACCAGACCTCGGCGTGCGTTCCACTCGCCAAACGGATGTGACGTCACTTGCAGTCCGCGGGAATTGAAACAGCGATCAGACCTCAATATGCATCTTCCTGATGACGCAATCACAGCGACCGCAAGTGACGTCACATCCGTGTGGCGAGTGGAAAAAAAAAAAAAAAAAAAAAAAAAAAGCACAAAAGCACCGCAGAAACGGATCAAAAGCAAACAGCATAGGTCTGATCCGAGTCCTATGCTGGCCACACCGATCAATTTTCAGACGAGAATATTCAGATGAAAAATCTTTGTACATTCACTGAATGAAAACAAAACAAAAAGTAACATTTTCAAACATTCAGTTTTAAAATGAATTTCATTTCTGAACAAAAACCACATCCACTGTCTGAGAATTCTTCTATTCTGCTCCTTCCAATCCTCCCTTCACTGTGGTTGAAAAAGAACGTCGATTTGACCCCCACTAACGATTAGAAAATCAACGAACGTTCTTACAAATGACATTTTTTGAAGGAAAATATTGTTTTCATATGGCCAGCATGAGAGCCGGCGAGCTTCTATCATCCACCCGCCTATGAGAAGGGAGTCACAGGATAGATCACACTTCTGGAAATCTCCAACACACTCTAATGTATTTTCCTTTAAATAAAAAACGTAATCCGGGTCTGATGATATTTACCAGATTCACACATATATATCCTCTAATAGTGTATATATATATATATATATATATATCATCCCAGGCCTCCTCAGATGTTTGCTCCAGCATTAAGAACATAAATTATAACATGTAATTACATTTTTACTCCAGGAGTGTATAATGAATTTGGAAATTCTAGAGAAATGCTTTACAATTTAACTAAACCCATTAGACTTTAGTCAACAAAAATCATTTTAGTCGACCAAGGTGTACTGCAGATTTTAGTTGACTAAAACAAAATCAATTGCAGGTGAAAAAGATACAACTAAAACTAAAACGGCATTTTAGGCAAAAGACTATGACTAAAACTAAATTGAAATATGACGCCAAAATTAAAGCTGGCTTAAAGTACACAAAAGCCCCGACACCATCCCTGTGTGTAGAACAATTAGAGAATGCTCTTCTATTACTGCAAATGGAATCCATGACTACACTTACTGCCAAAATTGTTTCACCATCTTTCTTGGTGTAACAACGCCATCAGTCTTTGATTATTTTATTTTTAAATATAGAGCCAATGGTCGCTTCGGGTGTTTCTATGTTATACAACATCATTTCCACAGAACCTAGACAAGAAAAGAAAAATAATTTTATTATCCACTGAACTGTGAGTTGTCAAATCACAAGGACATTTTATTGTTTCTGCCTTCTAATAATTAATCTGCAAGAAAAGCACCAATCATAGGAGTGGGGGTGGGGTACAGGAAAGTATATTGGGAGGAGAAGTGGATGGGTAGAACATACATATAATGTTCCTATCTTCATGTCCAGATCTCCAACCAGAGTCTAAAATTCAAATGAAATCTCCCCCCACCAGCTCCTATTGTGGACATACAAGGCCAGATGTCGGGTCAAATCAATGAACGATCAGATCCTCTCCAAATGATCTCTCAGCAACCCAGAATAGCTTCCATGTTTGAATGGAATTGTTCTACCAATGTAAGGTCCTAGAAAACACGGTGTTGAGTTATTCACTGTAAGGTCCTCACAGAGGACAAGGGGACACTCTTTACATCTAGAGGAAAAGAGATTTCATCTCCAAATACGGAAAGGTTTCTTCACAGTAAGAGGTGTGAAAATGTGGAATAGACTCCCTCCAGAGGTGGATCTGAGCAGCTCAGTAGATTTCTAGAAGAAAGGTCTGGATTCTTTCCTAAATGTACAGAATATAACTGGATACTGACATTTATAGGTAAAAGTGATCCAGCGAAAATCCGATTGGCTCTCCTGGGATCAGGAAGACATTTTTTTCCCTGCTGTAGCAGATTGGAGCATGCTCTGCTGGGTTTTTTTGCCTTCCTCTGGATCAAACGGAGGGTATAGAATTGGGTATATTGGATTGTATGACATTTCTTATGGTTGAAGTTGGTTTTATTAACATCTGCTCTTAATCTCAGTCTGAACTGGTCATTGCCGTTTTGGCCTTCGAGACCCCAAATATGTATCTGAATCCCCCAGTTCCCAGAGTCTGTCTGGATTCAAGTCCATGTCTCCCTAAAACAAAGCAAGGCCACTCCAAGGGTCCCCCCCAGGCACAGACCTCCCAAACAATAGATGTTCCCTTAAAAGCCAGGGCCCATAGTCAGTAGACAAGAGGCTAGCCTGCAGCCCCCTCCAGAAGCCCCCTGTCCTGGGTGGGTCTGTCACAGGGGATTCCTCCTCGGTCAGAATACAATGGTCAGCTCTGCAGTCACTGATTGAATACAAAGTTTCCAACAAGCCTGTTTGTGAAAAAAGTCAATCATAGGATGGACTTCTCAGGAAGAGCCATAGATAAATGGAAACCCATTCAGTCCCCGCTGACCCTCCCACATTCTGTCCATTTATGGCCGGCTTTAGATTTTTATTATTCAGGCTGCTGGTTGAATAATTAAAAAAAAACTCTGGTGTGTCCCCAGCTTAAAGGGGTTGCAGAGGTGTTTTTTCACCTTAATGCATCCTATTCATTAAAGCGGAGTTCCACCCAAAAGTGGAGCTTCCACTCATCGGATCCCCCCCCCCCGGTGTCACATTTGGCACCTTTCAGGGGGGAGGTGCAGATACCTGTACAATACAGGTATTTGCACCCACTTTTACGCCAGTCGTCCCCCCCCCCCCGCTGGGAAACACACAGGTCCCAGAGACCATCCGTATTACGCTGCGCGACTCACGCATTGCGCAGTAGGGAACCAGGACGTGAAGGCGCAAGTCTTCACTTCCCAATTCCCTTACCGAAAACGGCAGCACCTTAGGACCGAGAGACGGTTCGGCCCCAGGTGCCGACATCGCGGGCACCCTGGACAGGTAAGTATTCATGGTTTAAAAGTCAGCAGCTGCAGTATTTGTAGCTGCTGACTTTTATAAAAAAAAAAAAAAATTCAGCGGAGCTCCGCTTTAACCAGTTGCCGGCCGCCGCACGAACATGATGTACGTCCTCAGAGCGGCACGGGCAGGCAAAAGGACTTACAGGTACGTCCTTGCCTGCCCGTGGGTGGGGGGTCCGATCCGACCCCCCCCCCCAGTGCCTGCGGCGGTCGGCAAATCTCCCCCGGCGATCGGTGGTGAGGGGGAGGCCATCCATTTGTGGCCCCCCCCCCCCTCGCAATCGCTCCCAGCCAATGGGATCATTTCCCTGCCTCTGTATTGTACACAGAGGCAAAGGAAATGATGTCATCTCTCCTCGGTATTTTCCGTTCCTTCCGGCGCCGAGGAGAGAAGACTGTAATGTGAGAGCACAACACTACACACAGTAGAACATGCCAGGCACACAAAACACCCCGATCCCCCCCCCCCGATCGCCCCCCAATCACCCCCCCCGATCCCCCCCCGATCACCCCCCCCGTCACAAACTGACACCAAGCAGGTTTTTTTTTTTTTTTCTGATTACTGTATTGGTGTCAGTTTGTGACAGTTACTGTGTTAGGGCAGCTAGTATTAGCCCCCTTTAGGTCTAGGGTACCCCCCTAACCCCCCCTAATAAAGTTTTAACCCCTTGATCACCCCCTGTCACCAGTGTCGCTAAGCGATCATTTTTTTGATCGCTGTATTAGTGTCGCTGGTGACGCTAGTTAGGGAAGTAAATATTTAGGTTCGCCGTCAGCGTTTTATAGCGACAGGGACCCCCATATACTATCTAATAAATGTTTTAACCCCTTGATTGTCCCCTAGTTAACCCTTTCACCACTGATCACCGTATAACCATTACGGGTGACGCTGGTTAGTTCGTTTATTTTTTATAGTGTCCGGGCACCCGCCATTTATTACCGAATAAAGGTTTAGCCCCCTGATCGCCCGGCGGTGATATGCGTCACCCCAGGCAGCGTCAGATTAGCGCCAGTACCGCTAACACCCACGCACGCACCGTACACCTCCCTTAGTGGTATAGTATCTGAACTGATCAATATCTGATCCAATCAGATCTATACTAGCGTCC
This sequence comes from Aquarana catesbeiana, assembly GCF_042186555.1. Classification (NCBI taxonomy): domain Eukaryota; kingdom Metazoa; phylum Chordata; class Amphibia; order Anura; family Ranidae; genus Aquarana; species Aquarana catesbeiana. The sequence goes on along the minus strand of NC_133325.1, from coordinate 813,112,197 downwards.
CCAGCAGTTTAGGGTTCCCAAAAACGCAGTGTTAGCGGGATCAGCCCAGATACCTGCTAGCACCTGCGTTTTGCCCCTCCGCCCAGCCCACCCAAGTGCAGTATCGATCGATCACTGTCACTTACAAAACACTAAACACATAACTGCAGCGTTCGCAGAGTCAGGCCTGATCCCTGCGATCGCTAACAGTTTTTTTTGTAGCGTTTTGGTGAACTGGCAAGCACCAGCGGCCTAGTACACCCCGGTCGTAGTCAAACCAGCGCTGCAGTAACACTTGGTGACGTGGCGAGTCCCATAAGTGCAGTTCAAGCTGGTGAGGTGACAAGCACAAGTAGTGTCCCGCTGCCACCAAGAAGACAAACACAGGCCCGTCGTGCCCATAGTGCCCTTCCTGCTGCATTCGCCAATCCTAATTGGGTACCCACCACTTCTGCAGCGCCCGTACTTCCCCCATTCACATCCCCAACCAAATGCAGTCGGCTGCATGAGAGGCATTTTCTTTATGTCCTCCCGAGTACCCCTACCCAACGAACCCCCCAAAAAAGATGTTGTGTCTGCAGCAAGCGCGGATATAGACGTGACACCCGCTATTATTGTCCCTCCTGTCCTGACAATCCTGGTCTTTGCATTGGTTTTGAACGCTACCATTCACTAGTTGAGTATTAGCGTAGGGTACAGCATTGCACAGACTAGGCACACTTTCACAGGGTCTCCCAAGATGCCATCGCATTTTGAGAGACCCGAACCTGGAACCGGTTACAGTTATAAATGTTAGTTACAAAAAAAAAGTGTAAAAAAAAAAAAAAAACAAAACACAAAAAAATATATATAATAAAAAAAAATAGTTGTCGTTTTATTGTTCTCTCTCTCGTTCTGCTCTTTTTTACTGTATTCTATTCTGCAATGTTTTATTGTTATTATGTTTTATCATGTTTGCTTTTCAGGTATTCAATTTTTTATACTTTACCGTTTACTGTGCTTTATTGTTAACCATTTTTTTGTCTTCAGGTACGCCATTCACGACTTTGAGTGGTTATACCAGAATGATGCCTGCAGGTTTAGGTATCATCTTGGTATCATTCTTTTCAGCCAGCGGTCGGCTTTCATGTAAAAGCAATCCTAGCAGCTAATTAGCCTCTAGACTGCTTTTACAAGCAGTGGGAGAGAATGCCCCCCCCCCACCGTCTTCCGTGTTTTTCTCTGGCTCTCCTGTCTCAACAGGGAACCTGAGAATACAGCCGGTGATTCAGCCAGCTGACCATAGAGCTGATCAGAGACCAGAGTGGCTCCAAACATCTCTATGGCCTAAGAAACCAGAAGCTACGAGCATTTCATGACTTAGATTTCGCCGGATGTAAATAGCGCCATTGGGAAATTGGGAAAGCATTTTATCACACTGATCTTGGTGTGGTCAGATGCTTTGAGGGCAGAGGAGAAATCTAGGGTCTAATAGACCCCAATTTTTTCAAAAAAGAGTACCTGTCACTACCTATTGCTATCATAGGGGATATTTACATTCCCTGAGATAACAATAAAAATGATTAAAAAAAAAAAAATTAAAGGTACAGTTTAAAAATAAGATAAAAAAGCAAAAAAATAATAAAGAAAAAACAAAAAAAAAAAAAAAAAAAACAAAAGCACCCCTGTCCCCCCTACTCTTGCGCTAAGGCGAACGCAATCGGCGGTCTGTCGTCAAACGTAAACAGCAATTGCACCATGCATGTGAGGTATCACCGCGAAGGTCAGATCGAGGGCAGTAATTTTAGCAGTAGACCTCCTCTGTAAATCTAAAGTGGTAACCTGTAAAGGCTTTTAAAAATGTATTTATTTTGTTGCCACTGCACGTTTGTGCGCAATTTTAAAGCATGTCATGTTTGGTATCCATGTACTCGGCCTAAGATCAACTTTTTTTTTTTCATCAAACATTTGGGCAATATAGTGTGTTTTAGTGCATTAAAATGTAAAAAAGTGTGTTTTTTCCCCAAAAAATGCATTTGAAAAATCGCTGCGCAAATACTGTGTGAAAAAAAAAAATGAAACACCCACCATTTTAATCTGTAGGGCATTTGCTTTAAAAAAATATATAATGTTTGGGGGTTCAAAGTAATTTTCTTGCAAAAAAAAAAATTTTTTCATGTAATCAAAAAGTGTCAGAAAGGGCTTTGTCTTCAAGTGGTTAGAAGAGTGGGTGATGTGTGACATAAGCTTCTAAATGTTGTGCATAAAATGCCAGGACAGTTCAAAACCCCCCAAATGACCCCATTTTGGAAAGTAGACACCTCAAGCTATTTGCTGAGAGGCATGTCGAGTCCATGGAATATTTTATATTGTGACACAAGTTGCGGGAAAGAGACAATTTTTTTTTTTTGCACAAAGTTGTCACTAAATGATATATTGCTCAAACATGCCACAGGAATATGTGAAATTACACCCCAAAATACATTTAGCTGCTTCTCCTGAGTACGGGGATACCACATGTGTGAGACTTTTTTGGAGCCTAGCCGCGTACGGGACCCCGAAAACCAATCACCGCCTTCAGGATTTCTAAGGGTGTAAATTTTTGATTTCACTCCTCACTGCCTATCACAGTTTTGGAGGCCATGGAATGCCAAGGTGGCACAAAACCCCCCCAAATGACCCCATTTTGGAAAGTAGACACCCCAAGCTATTTGCTGAGAGGTATAGTGAGTATTTTGTAGACCTCACTTTTTGTCACAAAGTTTTGAAAATTAAAAAAAGAAAAAAAACATTTTTTTTCTTGTTTTTCTTCATTTTCAAAAACAAATGAGAGCTGCAAAATACTCACCATGCCTCTCAGCAAATAGCTTGGGGTGTCTACTTTCCGAAATGGGGTCATTTATGCATTCCATGGCCTCCGAAACTGTGATAGGCAGTGAAGAGTGAAATCAAAAATTTACACCCTTAGAAATCCTGAAGGCAGTGATTGGTTTTCGGGGCCCCGTACGCGGCTAGGCTCCCAAAAAGTCCCACACATGTGGTAAAAAAACCACCTGTCACCCCCTCCCCCCCCCCCGCTTTACTTACCTGAGCCCTCGAACTTGTCCCAAGGGGACGAGCCTTCTCTCTGGGGGTTCTCGGCTGTTGATTGGATTGATAGCAGCGCAGTACCCAAACAAAATTTGCGTCTTAAATACCCCAACAGGTGATGGGGCAATATCTAGAATGAGGCCTTGACCCTCTGTGGGAAGTAGAGCTGCACGATTAATCGTTATCGCTATTCTCCGCCCGCCATGGTCGCAACTCCGGATTTGAGCGATTCTGACCATCAAGCAATTTGTTATGAGAATGTGAGCTGAAAAGCGCGCGCCGATCAATTGGTGTCCCTGGGATGTTGCCTGTTTCGGAGCGGAGGGGAAGCCGTCGGAGCCGGCGTGAAAACGTCTGATGTCAGCAAAGAAGAATGTGATTGGTTGGGGGAAGTAGGTTTCTTCTTCTCAGAGGTCTTGGGGACAGAGCACCAGTGACCAGCACAGAAATGTCAGCCGCTAGAATTCTTTAGAATCAGCAAATGCTTTTTCATCTCTCTTAATTACCGGTAATCACTCTCAAATTGAGAGAGATTAATTCAGAGAGATTGATTGAGAGAGATTGATTGAGAGAGATTGATTCAGAGAGATTGATTGAGAGATTCTCTATCAATCTCTCTCCTTAAAAAAAAAAAAAATAATGTTGCAAATATCGTCATCTTTTTATTCCAAGCAAAATAAATTATAATTAAAATATAAAAAAAAATCTCGATTCTCATTTTGGCCAGAATGGTGTAGCTCTAGTGGGATGGTTCTGCTTACAAGGCCCACCCCCTTCATTCCAATGTATCCTTCATAGAATGTAGAGTTCTCACTTTAGCACCATCTCTGCCCCAACTACACAAATCGCTCCAATCGCCTATACTATACCAATTGCTTTGTTGTAACTTTCCTTTGTATGAAAAGTAGATAAGAGTTTTAAAGTAAGAAAAGATGTCAAACATGTCATAAGATCAGCTTTGGAAACACACCTGGTGTGAATGTCTCTTCCCTCGCTGCAGTGATATCAGTAAGAGCAACTAGGAGCCGCTAATCAATTCCTACACTGAAATTTGCTGTGATTACATTTCCAAACCCAATAAACATCGAAGGAAAACCGGCAGAACGGACCTTCTGAAAAGACGGGAATCAGATCTCAGCAGAAGGAAATGTCCACCACACATGAGATCCTCCAACCTTTCCATTCTATATACAGGCACAGCAATGTTCCCGCCATTTACCTTCTTAGAAATAATACACAGCTCTTCCTGGAGCAAAAAGTTAACACAAATTGCCAATTTCAATCGACCTTGTCCATTTAATGACTTGTAGTACACCTCTGTTTCCTGCGAGTCGTCATGACCGGCCATCCAACTGAAAAACAATAGACACATTTCATTCTAAAACAGGTAGAAGCACTCAGATAGATTTCTGCCATATAAAAGTATTATAATAAACATAAAAGCAAGGCACTGACATTTCATCGTGTGATATCAGAGCTTCATGTATTGTATATAAATCACCATCCCCCACGTGATGGATCAGATATCGATCTCCTCTCTCCTGGGTGTGCATGTAGACTAGCAATGCAAATAAAGGTGTGAGCCAGACAAAGGTATAAAATGACTTCTCATCGTAGCACCATCCCGTTCAAGTAATAAAATTACAACATAACCCCTATAAGAGGGAGGGGCCACATCCTAAAAACGAGGAGGGGACCTCAGCAAGCACGGGGGAAGGGACTTTAATTGTGCCAACAAATGAGAAGAAATAGAACCTTCAATAGTATAAAAACATCATTTTATTGTATCACATTAAACAGATGAAGTGCCATCAAAAAGTAAAAAATGGATTTTTCCTACAGTTTACCTGTAAAATCGTTTTCTTGGAGTACATCACAGGACACAGAGCAACCATAATAATGACTATCTGGGTTATACGCCCCACCTATAGGTGAATGGACACTGACAACCAATAGACAGGAGGCCCCTCCTTCACAGGAAGCACATCAGTTTTGTAGCCAAGCAATGTATATCCCAGCAAGAAGGACCTCTGTGTCCCACGATGTACTCCAAGAAAAGGGATTTACAGCTAAGCTGTAGGAAAAATCTATTTTTTTTTTTTTAATCGTACATCACGTGGCGCAGAGCAACCATAATAATGACTATCCAGGATGTCCTAAAGCAGGCATAGGCAATTAACGGACCTCCAGCTGTTGCAAGACTACAAATCCCATCATGCCTCTGGGTATCATGCTTGTGCCTATCAGAGTCTTGCTATGCCTCATGGGACTTGTAGTTCTGCAACAGCTGGAGGTCCGCTAATGTCAAATCCCCATCCTAAAGCAATGTCCCTGAAGGGAGGGAGACACCATTATAGAAACTGCCACCAAGAAGGACCTGCTCCGCTATTTGTAATACGCCAAGGCCAGACGCAGTATTTTCTACGTGATTGACCACAATCTGGTGAAAACCCTCTAGATGTATAAACAAAATGACCAAATAGTGGTCTTGTACACCTCGGCCACTGACATCCCATGATGGATGGCCCAAGATACTCCCACACCTGCTAGAAAATCTCTCCCCAGAAAAAAGAAAAGTTTATTCCCCATTTACAGACCACTTTGACCTACAGGTAACCCTAGATTAAGGCTTACCTGTAGGTCCTAGAAATATCTCCTAAACCTACACGGGTTAGGAGACATTTCCAAAAAGACAAGCACCGCAGTCCACGGCGCAGGCGCACTGCTGCTAACGGCGGTATGCAGTTAATGGCGGCTCCCATGCGCGGGAGTGACGCCATCGCGGCTCCAGCGAATCACAGCGCTGGAACCAAGATAGAAGATGGATAATCCGTACCAGAGGGGACGGCGGTGACATCGCAGGCTCCTGTGTCAGGTAAGTGACACATAATGGTCTACTATGCCATGCATAAATTTCAGCACATCCATGTGAAAGTAGCCTTATACCATCTTTATCAATAATTCTTAAATTTTGTCTCTTAGTATTGCCTTCAACCATTTCTAAAATAGTGTTCCTTTATTCTATATACAGATTCAAATAAATATATATAATTTATTTTTTTAATTTAAATATTATATCAGGAGCTTAGTAATAATGTTTGGCAGTTTACCTCAATGTTGCTAGGTTTGTATCAAGCCGACGGCGTCACTATTAATATTCCAATGCTTCCCCTTTTGTTCGTTATCCACTCTTAATTATATATTTCTTTCTTACCACAAGATGGCGGCTCTATATTCCCCTATTTCCATTAACAGCCAACACTTAAAATGGAGTAGCCACTATATTCGTCTATTGTACAGCTCCGGTTGCCATTAGTCCAAACGGCGCTGTAGGCATATAAAACCATCTGTGATGACGCATCCATCCGGCCAATTCCAGAAGACATCCATTTGTGACGAAACGCGTAGGGTGGAGCCTCCGACACTGACGTCATTACGCTATCCTTCCGCGACGGTGTTGAGATGAACAATCTAGTTAATGGGGAGAAGCTAATAGGGACGCCGCGGCTGTCATATGACACAACCGCCTGTTATTATACTTCGCTCCTGTAAGTGCAAACTTTCTTTTATTAAATCATCTGAATTGATATACTGCACCATGGGAGTTTTTAATTTTTTATATCTTTGAGTAACAATAGAGCATCAATGGCTGTTCCGGATATCTATAGGTTTTGGTAAGCAAGCTACCTCACACTTGGGTGTTGACCTGAACAAATGTTTGATTTTTGGGAAGATTGGCATCACAACTTTTTCCTGCAATTCATCTCCTTTCCTCTGGAGGCTAATTTTACACGGACTCTTTCATTGATTATTATTATTATTTGGATGGGACGTTGCTGTAGTTTTCTTTTTTTTTAAATATTTTTTCTTTTTTGGGGGGGGGAAATTTTATTTTTTATTAATTTTTCAATGAATGTATCACTTATCTGTTGATTATTCAATTTTTGATCACATTTGGTTATTATAATCATTTTTTCATATCAATATTAGCGCTGCACTCACTTTATTTGAAGTTTCTGCATTGAACTTTAGGTGCTGGCTGCTTTATTTCTAGTTTTTATATGTACTTCAGTTGTTGATGATCATCAAGCGCGGCGTTAGCCTTGGGGCTTTTCATCTATATTATGACCGGTGTATTGCTTCACACTGACCTGAAGATCTTTCCCTCTGCTGGCACCACTCTGGAGAGACCTCCATCCAGGATAAGAGGTGGAGTGCAGTTGGCATCACTCCACATGGGACAGGAGCTGGTGTCTTGCCGAAAAAGTTCCCCTGGCGGATTAGGACCCCCCTGTACTGCGCATGGTAAGCGCTTGCCGAAAAAGGATTCCCCGGCGGAGAGTCGCCGAAAATAGCCAAACATACACAGCTCAGTCAGCTGTACACCGCGCCTTCGCAATGAACACCACATTCTAAGAGACGCTCCCGATGCTACCAGACAATGCCGCACGCTCCCGATGCTCGTGCAAACAGCTCCGCCCTTTCATTTTATACTCAACCTCGTCTGTAGCATCCGCCCCATACCACCACATGACAGTACTACACCCGCCCCTTACCAACACATGACAGTAATACACCCGCCCCTTACCACCACATGATCGTAATACACCCGCCCCTTACCACCACATGACAGTAATACACCCGCCCCTTACCACCACATGACAGTAATACACCCGCCCCTTACCACCACATGACAGTAATACACCCGCCCCTTACCACCACATGACAGTAATACACCCGCCCCTTACCACCACATGACCGCAATACACCCGCCCCTTACCACCACATGACAGTAATACACCCGCCCCTTACCACCACATGACAGTAATACACCCGCCCCTTACCACCATATGACAGTAATACACCCGCCCCTTACCACCACATGACAGTAATACACCCGCCCCTTGCAGAGTAGCACGAGCATCGGGAGTGTGCAGCAGCGTCGGGCACAATGTCCTGCTCATTGCGCAGGCGCCGTCTACAGCTGTTCAGCTTCGGAGATTTTCGGAGGTTCCATTCTTATTCGTGCTGCACAAGCGCAGTACAGGGGGGCGGGGGTCATTATCCGCCGAGGGGAACTTTCTTGGCAGAACTCAGCAGATTATGCGGCTCTTGCTCCCTACTACACCTCCAACTTCACAAGTAGTCCCTCTGCACTGCACTCTGATGCTCTGCAATGGCGGGTCAGCAAATCCAGACCGAGATCTACAGGTTGCTGACCCCCGTTCTTCACTGTTCTTAATGTATCCACTAAACATCACCATTTGTCTCACCAAACAAGAGCCGCTTTTCCTCTCTCCGATCACAACCATTATAGCCGGTCATATTGAGCCACAAAATACCAGGCAGGCCATGTGCTGATCTGATCGCTGTAAGCGTTTATTCCCATAAGCAGCACTGGAATTTATAAGAGATTATACTTATATAGTATTTATTGGCGTATAACACTCACCTTTTCACTATGAAAATCGGGTGCAAAAAGTGTGTGCGTGTTATACGCCAATACTCCAATTTTAGTTTCCTCGGAGGGGGGGCAGGACGAGCGCCGTCAGATTACATACAGAGAGAATCTCCTGTTTACTTGGCAGCCTCTGTAATAGGAAGTCCTGTCTCCTGGGCCACCATTGGACCACTGTTCTGTCTATCATAGGAGATTCTCACTGTATGTAATCTGTCGACGCTCGTCCCGCCCCCTCCGTGTCCCCTCTAGGCTGCAGATGGGCATCGATCAGGCTGCTCTGATGGCAATGGCATTGCTGCTGCATTGATGGCACTTGATGAGGCTGCAGATGGGCGCTGACCCTTATTTTGCTTCAAAGTTCCTTACTTAAAATTTAAGTTTTTTTTCCTGAAACTTCCGTCTTAAAGCGGGGGTCCACCTATCTATCGTTTTTTTTTTTTTTTTTTTTTTGAGTTCATTCACAAACTTTTCTTCTCAGCATTACATACTCACATATTGTGTGTAATATGTCCGCCTGTGTCAGATTTCGTCGGAAAGAATAACTTATATTATTTACTGCAGGCGGTTTCCATCTTCATTGTGGGCATTTGAAGCCCACAAGCATTTATTTCCTGGATGTGGTGAATGCTGTGCTCCCAGCATTCACCACTCGTTCCCGCACATGCTCAGTGGCATCCTGGGAAGCCTGAGACTAGCTCCCAGGAGTCTGGGAGAGGCTAGAAACACGCCTACTCCCACGGGAGGAGAACCAGGAAGTGCAAAGAAGAATAGAAAAATAAAAGGTACCACATTTATTGGCGTATAACACGCACCCCAAGTTTAGGAGGGAAGTTTAAGGTAAAGAAACTTACATTAAAATGCCCATCAATGCAGCCTCGTCAGTGTTCATCTGCAGCCTCGTCAGTGTCATTGCAGTAATTTCAGTGCAGCCTTGTCCCCAGTGCAGTCTTGTCCCCAGTGTCCATGCCTGCCGCCGCCATACACATAGTAGTAGTTTTAAATATGGCACCGCGGAGTTCGGAGGGACTCGGCGCCGGCGGAACTGAACGAACGCCGCCGAGATACACATACCCGAGTGTATTCGGCTCTTTCCGGCGCCGCTCACAGTCCAACCCTATGATGGACATAACACAGGTCCAATGGCGGGACTGTGAGCGGCGCCGGAAAGAGCCAAATACACTCGGGTATGTGTATCTCGGCTATGTGATTTCGGCGGCGCTCGTTCAGCAACACCGAGTCCCTCCGAACTCCGCGGCGCCATATTTAAAACTACTCGCTATGTGAATGTCGGCGGCGATCGCCGACATTCACATAGCGATAGCGGGGATCGGCGTATAACACGCACCCACGACTTTCCCCTGATTTTAAGGGGAAAAAAAAAAGTGCGTGTTATACGCCGATACGGTAATTACAGCGATTTAAATTTTTTTTAAACGGCGTGTCAGCATCTAGGCAAGGAAGAGAATACATACAGATATTGTTCAAAATTTGGGTGGAACCCCGCTTTAAAATGAATGTGCGTGTTATATGCCGATATATATATTTTTTATAATATATATATATATATATATATATATATATATATATATATATATATATATACACATATATACACACACACATATACATATACATATACATACACACACATATATACATACTATCTGACAAAAGTAAGTACACCCCTCAGTGACATTTGTGTAAATCTTTTCTTCTATCTTTTCATGTGACAACACTGAAGAAATGACACTTGTCTACAATGTAAAGTAGTGAGTGTACAGCTTGTATTCGGCTCCTCGCACACTGGAGCTCATAAATGGCCGCTCTGAACGTCGGTTGGCTGGCAGGAAAATGCTGCTTTAAACACGCGATTTTATCAGCGTTTTGCATTTCTGTCAATACGCGTTTAGCGGCGCTAGCTTTTAGCCGCATTTCTCTGCCTCTATTCAAAATCAAAGGTTCCCTATGGGAGCTCATTGATTTGAATAGAAGTCGCACCAGAAGTCTGATCATCATGGATCCAACTTGCGGTGCATCTTCTGTGCTGAGGATGAAGGGGAGCCCCCGCCAAAATTAAAAAAAAAAATTGGCATGGGGTTCCCCCCCTCCTCAGACAATACCAGGCCCTTCAGTCTGATATGGATTTTAAGGGGAACCCCCTTCGCCGAAAAAACAATAATAAGGGGGCCCCCAGATCTCAGCCCCCCACCCATTCACCTGGTAAAAAAAAAAAAAGTGTCAAAAATAAAACACACACTAGACCGGTTTTTATAGTAATTTATTAGGCAGCTCCGGGGGGTCTCTTCCGACTTCTCCAGTGTCTTCTGCTAGCGGTTGCCCGGTCTTCTCCGTCTTCTTCCCATGTTGACATGATGCTCTCTCCCGTTATAATCCCGGGTGCGCAACGACTTCTATTGGCATGGGGCGTGGTCACCGGGTGATGTCATCCGGTGACTCTGCCCCCTTATGACGACATCACGTCCCATCATGCCCCGAGTGGTGACGGCATAAGGGGGCGGGGTCACTGGATGACATCACACGCTGACCACGCCCCGTGCCAATATAAATCGTTGCGCACCCGGCATTACAGTGGGAGAGAGCATCGTGTCGATGAATGTAAACATCCCATGTGACAGTAATAGGAGGTGACAGGTCCTCTTTATGGAGAGATCTGGGGTCTATAATGAATGTAAACATCCCATGTGACAGTAATAGGAGGTGACAGGTCCTCTTTATGGAGAGATCTGGGGTCTATAATGAATGTAAACATCCCATGTGACAGTAATAGGTGGTGACAGGTCCTCTTTATGGAGAGATCTGGGGTCTATAATGAATGTAAACATCCCATGTGACAGTAATAGGTGGTGACGGGTCCTCTTTATGGAGAGATCTGGGGTCTATAATGAATGTAAACATCCCATGTGACAGTAATAGGAGGTGACAGGTCCTCTTTATGGAGAGATCTGGGGTCTATAATGAATGTAAACATCCCATGTGACAGTAATAGGGGGTGACAGGTCCTCTTTATGGAGAGATCTGGGGTCTATAATGAATATAAACATCCCATGTGACGGTAATAGGAGGTGACAGGTCCTCTTTATGGAGATTACTGTCACATGGGATGTTTACATTCATTATAGACCCCAGATCTCTCCATAAAGAGGACCTGTCACCTCCTATTACTGTCACATGGGATGTTTACATTCATTATAGACCCCAGATCTCTCCATAAAGAGGACCTGTCACCTCCTATTACTGTCACATGGGATGTTTACATTCATTATAGACCCCTGATCTCTCCATAAAGAGGACCTGTCACCTCCTATTACTGTCACATGGGATGTTTATATTTATTATAGACCCCAGATCTCTCCATAAAGAGGACCTGTCACCTCCTATTACTGTCACATGGGATGTTTACATTCATTATAGACCCCAGATCTCTCCATAAAGAGGACCTGTCACCACCTATTACTGTCACATGGGATGTTTACATTCATTATAGACCCCAGATCTCTCCATAAAGAGGACCTGTCACCTCCTATTACTGTCACATGAGATGTTTACATTCATTATAGACCCCAGATCTCTCCATAAAGAGGACCTGTCACCTCCTATTACTGTCACATGGGATGTTTACATTATAGACCCCAGATCTCTCCATAAAGAGGACCTGTCACTGTCTATTACGGTCACATGGGATGTTTACATTCATTATAGACCCCAGATCTCTCCATAAAGAGGACCTGTCACCTCCTATTACTGTCACATGGGATGTTTACATTCATTATAGACCCCAGATCTCTCCATAAAGAGGACCTGTCACTGTCTATTACTGGGGCAGGGCGATGTCAGCAACAGCAATTTGGCCACACCCACCGTCTGCTGCAGCATGCTATTTGCACCACATTTGGGGCACCCAATTGTGTCTTAGACCTCTAAAGTGTTCGGGATTGGCTTGAAGAAAAAAAGGTGGCGACCTTACCAATTGCCCCCCTAGTGGGACAACGTTATCCCAGGACGAGAGAGCCTGGCAGTGAAAGGGTTAAAGTGGAACTTCCGCTCATCGGAACCCTCCCCCCCTCCGATGCCACAATTGGCACCTTTCAGGGGGGAGGGGGGGGGGTGCAGATACCTGTCTAATAATAATAATAATAATAATAATAATAATAATAATAATAATAGACAGCGCAGAATATCCGCCCCCCCCCCGTTGTGTTCTGGGAAACACACAGTTCCCAGCACACAACGGGGACCAGTGTAGACGCGCAGCGCGACTCGCGCATGCGCAGTAGGGAACCGGGCAGTGAAGCCGCAGCGCTTCACTTCCCGATTCCCTGACCGAGGATGGCGGCGGGGGCAGCTGAGCGATTGATCGACTTCAGCTGCCGACATCGCTGGACCCCGGGACAGGTAAGTGTCCATTTAATAAAAGTCAGCAGCTGCAGGATTTGTAGCTCCTGGATTTTAATAATCTTTTTTAAGGTGGAGCTCCTCTTTAATACGAACTTTTCCAACCACTAATAATGGAGACGACACTCACCAGGTGACACTTGTACTTCGGCTGCAGATGAATCCATCATGGAGGCCAATATTCAGGAAGAGGACGATCGTTCGGGGTGATCAGGAATACAGAAAGATCCCTACAAGATAAGAGGTGAATTGTTGGTATTTTAATGATTAACCACTTAAGCCCTGGAAGGTTTTACCCCCTCCCTTCATGACCAGGCCATTTTTTGTGATACGGCACTGCGTCGCTTTAACTGACAATTGCGCGGTCATGTGACATTGTACTCAAAATTTTTCCCACAAATAGAACTTTCTTTTGGTGGTATTTGATCACCTCTGGGGAGGTTTTTATTTTTTTTGCTATAAACAAAAAAGGAGCCACAATTTAAAAAGAAAATATATATTTTACTTTCTGCTATAAAATGTCCAATAAAAAAATAAATAAAAATGTATTCCTCAGTTTAGGCCAATATTTATTCTGCTACATATTTTTGGTAAAAAAAAAATCCCAATAATCGTATATTGATTGGTTTATATTGATTGGTTTATATTGATTGGTTTGCACAAATGTTATCGCGTCTGCAAAATAGGGGATTTTTTTTTTTTTTTTTTTTTACTAGTAATGGCGGCGATCAGCGATTTTTAGCAGGACTGCGACATTTCGGCGCACACATCGGAGACACTAAGTGACACTTTCTTGGGGACCAGTGCTAAAAATATGCACTGTCACTGTACTAATGACACTGGCAGGGAAGGGGTTAACATCAGGGGGAGATCAAAGGGTTAAATGTGTGCTCCCAGGGGGTGCTTTCTAACTGTGTGGGGGGAGGTGCTTTGGTGATCTCCATCTTCCCCCATCGGCAGAGCGCCGTTCTGCCTCTCCTGAGAACGATTGGTGGGTCCCGGTAGGCACTGCGTCCCCCCGGACCCGACGATTGGCTCCCGCTATGAGTGGATCGCCGGTGGCGTTCGCACAAAATCACGTACATGATTTGACACAGGAGGGCCGCCATGCCGCAGTAGATGTGTGTGGGGGCGCTACCCAAGTGGTTAATACATGATGGCCGAAATGTATTCTGCTACATGTCCGATAAAACATTTTTTAAAAAATCCCAATAAGTGTTTATTGATCGGTTTGTGTGAACGTTCTAGTGTCTCCAAACAGTGGGATATATACCAGGATTTTTATATACCAGCAACGGCACCGATCAGCGACTTCTAATGCAACCGGTATTGCAGCGGGCAATCTGACACTAACTGACATCACCAGTGCCATTATTAGGCCCCATTCACAACTGAGCTACAAAACGCTGGAGGGGGAAAATAGAAGTCGATGATTCTTTATGGAATCTCCGCCCCAAAACGCCTGAAGCTCAGACAAGTTCTGGAACTTTAGTTTTAGGCAGATTTCTGCGTTTTTTACATTGGTGACCTTTTGACCTGTACAAAATCGCTGCAAAAAAAAAAACGCTGTAAAAAACGCGCGACTTTCTGTCTGAAAACGCGACACTCAGGTATGAATGGGGCCTTATAGTGATAATACTATGCACTGTCACTGTACTGAAGACGCTGTCTGGGAAGGGGTTAAACAAGTGCCCAATAAGGCTCCATACACACCCCATAGCACAGCGACATCTGCTGCAGCATGGGGGGGGGGGGGGGGGGGTTTAGTGGAATGTTTTTGGAGCGGTGCCGATCATTTGAATGGGCTTCTCATTCAAAGTAAAAATCCGTATTTCTTGCTAGAAAACGACTTCCAACCCCCAAACATTTTATTGTAATATAATGTATATGTTTTAATTTCCCCCAAAAAATTGTGTTTGCTAAATCTCTGCTAAAAAAAAAAAAAAAAAAAAAAAAATTATTTATATATATTTTATCAGAGACCCTAGAGAATAAAATGGTGATCATTGCAACTTTTTATAGCGGTATTTGCACACACAATTTGGGGGGGGGGGATAAAATACACTTTAACCAAATTCCCTACTGCGCAGTCCTATGACGGGGGCAGGAACCCCGTGTCCCTCCGGGCCGCCGTCATAGGACGTCTTTTACTTCTGAGCCTCGGGGGGGGGGGGGGGGGGGGCGCGCCCGTTGCGTCACTAGGCACCCGGTGAGCGTGCCTGGCGGCCTGTGATGTCCGTCGGCACCCACGATTGCCCGTGAACACAGGAGGACCGTAAAACGCACAGATCCACGTCCTGTCAGGGGAGAGCGATGGTGTGTTCTCAGTACAGAGGAACAGCGATCAGTCTCCTCCCCTTGTGAGTCCCCTCCCCCTACAGTTAGAATCACTCCCAAGGAAACATAATTAACCCCTCGATGCGTTTTTTTTTTATAGCACTGATTGCTTTATAAATAAATATGGTCCCAAAATAGTTTAAAGTGTTCGCCGCAATATCGCAGTCACGGGGGGAGAAAAAAAAAATATACATCACAGATCTCCGCCATTACTAGTAAAATAATAATAATAAAAAAGCCAGAATTCTATCCCCTATTTTGTAGACTCTACAACTTTTGCGCAAACCAAGCGCTTATTGCGATTTTTTTATTTTTAACAAAAATATGTAGAATACGAATCGGTCTAAACTGAGGAAAAATAAATTGTTTTTGATTTTTTTAGCGGGATATTTTTATTTTTTATTTTCAAAAATTGTGGCTCTTTTTTTGTTTATAGCGCAAAAAATATAAATTTCAGAGATGATGGAATCCCACAAATGATGGAACGATCAGATTCTGCCTCTCCGGCTCATGCGGGAGAACCGATCTTCACATTGTCACTGTGTTGAAGGGCGGATCGTCTGATAATGTCTCCGATTACCTGCGCATGCGCGGTGTTGACGTCACGGCAGCTGTTGTGACGTTGTTTACTGCACAGGTAATCGGCATTATTCAATAGAACAGAGGAACTTCCATGGTGTGCGGATGGGGGGACAATGAAAATATTGGGGGGTCTTCTAATCCTCCCCCGAAGTGAACGATCTCCTGCCCTCCGATTCGCACAGACGGGGGAGGGGGGGGTGGATCTCCTGCCCTCCGATTCGCACAGACGGGGGAGGGGGGGGGGGGGCGGATCTCCTGCCCTCCGATTCGCACAGACGAGGGAGGGGGGGGCGGATCTCCTGCCCTCCGATTCGCACAGACGGGGGAGGGGGGTGGATCTCCTGCCCTCCGATTCGCACAGACGAGGGAGGGGGGGGTGGATCTCCTGCCCTCCGATTCGCACAGACGGGGGAGGGGGGTGGATCTCCTGCCCTCCAATTCGCACAGACGGGGGAGGGGGGGCGGATCTCCTGCCCTCCGATTCGCACAGACGGGGGAGGGGGGGCGGATCTCCTGCCCTCCGATTCGCACAGACGGGGGAGGGGGGGCGGATCTCCTGCCCTCCGATTCGCACAGACGGGGGAGGGGTGGGGGGCGGATCTCCTGCCCTCCGATTCGCACAGACGGGGGAGGGGTGGGGGGCGGATCTCCTGCCCTCCGATTCGCACAGACGGGGGAGGGGGGGGGGGTGGATCTCCTGCCCTCCGATTCGCACAGACGGGGGAGGGGGGGCGGATCTCCTGCCCTCCGATTCGCACAGACGAGGGAGGGGGGGGGCGGATCTCCTGCCCTCCGATTCACACAGACGGGGGAGGGGTGGGGGGCGGATCTCCTGCCCTCCGATTCGCACAGACGGGGGAGGGGTGGGGGGCGGATCTCCTGCCCTCCGATTCGCACAGACGGGGGAGGGGTGGGGGGCGGATCTCCTGCCCTCCGATTCGCACAGACGGGGGAGGGGGGTGGATCTCCTGCCCTCCGATTCGCACAGACGGGGGAGGGGGGTGGATCTCCTGCCCTCCGATTCGCACAGACGGGGGAGGGGGGTGGATCTCCTGCCCTCCAATTCGCACAGACGGGGGAGGGGGGGGGCGGATCTCCTGCCCTCCGATTCGCACAGACGGGGGAGGGGGGGTGGATCTCCTGCCCTCCGATTCGCACAGACGGGGGAGGGGTGGGGGGCGGATCTCCTGCCCTCCGATTCGCACAGACGGGGGAGGGGGGCGGATCTCCTGCCCTCCGATTCGCACAGACGGGGGAGGGGGGCGGATCTCCTGCCCTCCGATTCGCACAGACGGGGGAGGGGGGGGGGGGTTATAGAGAGTAGAACAGACCTGATTGGAGCCCCTCCCCCCTCACTTCCTGTTGGGGACATAGGACAGGAAGTGGGGGGAATCTTGCACTGGGGGACACAAGTTCTGGAGACAATCAGAAGGGATTTTCTGACTTCCTGTTGTAGATATAAACAGGAATAGAGAGGAAATCTTCCAATGGGGACAATCAGGGAGTTCCTCTCACTTCCTGTTATGTGTTTATGAGACAGGAAATGAGGGGAAATCTCCTGGATGGGGACACCTCTCACCCTCCATCACATCCTAGTCCTCTCCCCTCCCCCCATCACCTCATGGCGGCTCTCTCTCTCTCTCCCTCTTCCGCACAACCGCCATCTTGGATCCTCAGGTGAAAAGTGCGGGAAGAGCAGAGGGGCGGAGTTTTAGTATTGTGCTGGAGGAGGCGGGGCGATGTTTGTGTGTATACATCTCTGCAGCAGCAGCGCCCCATGCTGGGGAAAGCGGAGAAGACATCACTCCGTATAATGTCCCCAGTCTTGTTGAGGAATCCGCCATGTTGCCGTAGCCTCATAGTACAGGATACAGGCATTGGTCCACGCAAACATGGCGGACAAGGGTGGGGTCAGAACTCTATGATGTAGTGGGGCCTCTACAGGGCAGAGGAGCTGATATACGGGGGGGCGCGGTGTGATGTACAGGGGGCGGGGTCCGCAATGTATAGACAGCAGCGCCCTCTGGCGGCGGTCAGTGAAGGTGAAGTGCTGGAAATGGCGGCGCTCGCTGTTCGGTGCTCCAGGAGGCTCCTCCCCCTTCTGGGGACCCCCCGACCCCTCCATACCAGCCCGGGAAACCCCTCCGCCAGGGTGGCCGTGGTCTGTATTCTCTTCTGTGTGTATAATATCCTGCAATATGGACTGTCTGAGGTCCCCCCTATATAATATATATAATATCCTGTAATATGGACTGTCTGAGGTCCCCCCTATATAATATATATAATATCCTGCAATATGGACTGTCTGAGGTCCCCCCTATATAATATATATAATATCCTGCAATATGGACTGTCTGAGGTCCCCCCTATATAATATATATAATATCCTGCAATATGGACTGTCTGAGGTCCCCCCTATATAATATATATAATATCCTGCAATATGGACTGTCTGAGGTCCCCCTTATATAATATATATAATATCCTGCAATATGGACTGTCTGAGGTCCCCCTTATATAATATATATAATATCCTGTAATATGGACTGTCTGAGGTCCCTCCTATATAATATATATAATATCCTGTAATATGGACTGTCTGAGGTCCCCCCTATATAATATCCTGCAATATGGACTGTCTGAGGTCCCCCCTATATAATATCCTGCAATATGGACTGTCTGAGGTCCTCCCTATATAATATCCTGTAATATGGACTGTCTGAGGTCCCTCCTATAGAATGTATAGAATATCCTGCAATATGGACTGTCTGATCTATAGAATGTATATAATATATCTCTATATCAATGCATGATCTGTAGGGAGCTCCGCCCACTTAATGGCATGTATACCCCTCCCCCACCCTCATATATTCCCATCCATAGAGGGACACCAGACATCTTATACTGCCACCTGCAGGAGGAGAGGACACCGGCAGACCAAGATGTCTAGATAAACCCCTCCCACTCCCAGCGTGTCTTCGGGGGACGGACGTCTTCTCCTCGGCTCTGATGTCTCTTCTTCTTGTTGGGCCCCATGTTGCCGTTCTTTCAGTCAGGACTCAGAGTGGTCTCTATCAGATGGGTCAGATCTTCTGTCCCAGGGACCGGTTCAGGATCCGGCTTTTCATCACAGCTGAGGAGGCCTGGATTGTGGGGGACGGGGACATCCCGAGTCTCTGATTCCATGGCTGCGGAGGCCTGGATTGTGGGGGACGGGGATATCCCCCCAGTCTCTGATTCCATGGCTGAGGAGGCCCTGATTGTGGGGGATGGGGAAATCCCCCGAGTCTCTAATTCCATGGCTGAGGAGGCCCGGATTGTGGGGAACAGGGACATCCCTGAGTCTCTGATTCCATGGCTGAGGAGGCCTGGATTGTGGGGAACAGGGACATCCCTGAGTCTCTGATTCCATGGCTGCGGAGGCCTGGATTGTGGGGGACGGGGACATCCTCCGAGTCTCTGATTCCATGGCTGAGGAGGCCCGGATTGTGGGGGACGGGGACATCCCGAGTCTCTGATTCCATGGCTGCGGAGGTCTGGATTGTGGGGGACGGGGATATCCCCCCAGTCTCTGATTCCATGGCTGAGGAGGTCCTGATTGTGGGGGATGGGGAAATCCCCCGAGTCTCTAATTCCATGGCTGAGGAGGCCTGGATTGTGGGGAACGGGGACATCCTCCGAGTCTCTGATTCCATGGCTGAGGAGGCCCGGATTGTGGGGGACGGGGACATCCCGAGTCTCTGATTCCATGGCTGCGGAGGTCTGGATTGTGGGGGACGGGGATATCCCCCCAGTCTCTGATTCCATGGCTGAGGAGGTCCTGATTGTGGGGGATGGGGAAATCCCCCGAGTCTCTAATTCCATGGCTGAGGAGGCCTGGATTGTGGGGAACAGGGACATCCCTGAGTCTCTGATTCCATGGCTGAGGAGGCCTGGATTGTGGGGAACGGGGACATCCCCCGAGTCTCTGATTCCATGGCTGAGGAGGCCCGGATTGTGGGGGAAGGGGACATCCCCGAGTCTCTGATTCCATGGCTGAGGAGGCCTGGCTTGTGGGGAACAGGGACATCCCTGAGTCTCTGATTCCATGGCTGAGGAGGCCTGGATTGTGGGGAACAGGGACATCCCTGAGTCTCTGATTCCATGGCTGAGGAGGCCTGGATTGTGAGGGATGGGGACATCCCCGAGTCTGATTCCATGGCTGAGAAGGCCCGGCTTGTGGGGGACGGGGACATCCCCCGAGTCTCTAAATCCATGGCTGAGGAGGCCTGGATTGTGAGGGACGGGGACATCCCCGAGTCTCTAAATCCATGGCTGAGGAGGCCTGGATTGTGGGGGACGGGGATATTCCCCCAGTCTCTGATTCCATGGCTGAGGAGGCCTGGATTGTGGGGAACGGGGACATCCCCTGAGTCTCTGATTCCATGGCCGAGGAGGCCTGGATTGTGAGGGACAGGGACATCCCCGAGTCTCTGATTCCATGGCTGAGGAGGTCCGGATTGTGAGGGACGGGGACATCCACGAGTCTCTGATTTCTGGTGCTAAAACCTAGGAAGTCTACTTCCCACCAGGTCTATCCTCAGACATGGAGGACATACTTCAAGTGGTGAATCTTGGGGGTTCCTCCCCTGGAGCTTCTCCATGGGATGAATCCTCTCCTACAGTGCTCAAGGCTAGGAAGTCTACTTCCCCCAAGGTCTATCATCAGACATGCTTCACGTTGTCGTTCTCAGAGATTCCACCCCAGGAACTTCACTTGGGACCCAAGTTCTCCTATAATGATAAAGGCTTGGAGGCCTTCTTCTCATAGGATCCATCATCAGACATGGAGGACACACTTTACATAGTCAGTCCCAGGGATTTCACCCCAGAAGCTTCATGTGGGACCCAACTTTGCTTACAGTACTAGGCTAGGAAGTCTACATCCTGCAAGGTCTATTAGAGGATATACATTATGTGGTGAATCTCTGGGGTTCCATCCCTGGGATTAATCCTCTCCTTCAGTCCACGAGGCTAGGAAGACCACTTCCTGCAAGGTCTAATATCAGACATGAGACTTAACATGGTGTGAGTCTTGGGGATTCCACCACCGGAGCTTCTCTGTGAGATAAATCCTCTCCTACAATGATCAAGGGTAGGAAGTCTACTTCACGTAGGATGTATCATCAGACATGGAGGACATACTTCACATGGTGAGTCGTGGTTCTTCCACTACAGGAGCTTCACCGTGGGACAAACCCTTTTTCTACAATGCTCAAGACTAGGAAGTGTACTTCCCACACGGTCTAGCATCCAACATGGAAGACATACGTCATGTGTGAGTGCCAGGTGTTCCACCCCAGGATCTTCTCCATGAGATTTTTCCTCTTCTTCTACAGCTGGGGCTGGTCCAGCATCTGGCTCTCAGCGCTATTCTGGGTCGGGATTTCTCTATTTCGTTTCAGGGACTGTTGGTCTCTCCCTCCTTGATTAGGACCTTTTGTACAGGGGGTGTGCAATGTATCTCCCCCCATCCTTGTCCCCATGACTCCAGGAGACCCGAATCTGGTTCTCTCTGCACCTCCAAAAAACCATGGTTTGAACTCATCAGAGACATTTTTCTCTCTACTCTTACTCACAAAGTGATATTACTTGTAGCAATCACCTCTGTGAGACGAGGGTCTAGCGGCCTTTTGCTGCACTGAACCCTTTCTGGGTCTGCACAGGTTTATTAGGAGTGTAAAGGCTGAGGACTTCCTTCTTCTCTGAGGTAGTTCTGATTTTCACCTCAACTAAGACATTGTTCCCCCATTCCCTCTGTCTGGCTGAAGTTCACCAAAAGGAAATTTCCTCCATTGCCTGGAAGAGGTTCAGGCTGCAAGAGTCTATCCTCCGCTATTGACTGTCTTTCAAGCCTTTGATCCCAAGGACCTGGTTCCCAGTTTTCCTGACAAGATGCACTTGACTATATCTCTCATTGTCTCTTGGGCTTTACACCATAAAGGAATTGTCTCCCAGATTTGAAGGTTTCCAGCTGGTCTTCTATTCACACATTCTCTAAGTTCTGTCACGTCTCCGCCACTGAAATATTCCTTACAGTGCCACAAAGATTGGGGATCCGCTGTGAACTAGGAGAGCCAACAGTCACCTGACACACAGACACTGAAAGGTAACACATGGGGTTGGGGCCATAAGTGGGTGGGGTCAGGAGCAGGGACCTTCTGCAGGGTATCATGCCCCCCTTGTCCAGACTGCCTTCCCCTGTCCTCCTCCAGCATTGTTCTCATCTGACATCACATGTCTGTCTATCTGCAGGTTCTGTCCGGCTGTGGAGTTTATGATGGGACAGAAATCCACGAGGCCTCAGCGTAAGTTCAACTATCTGCCCTGTACACCTTTTACCAACTTTCTGCCCTGTACACCTTTCCCTACAGACTGACCTCATTACCAACTATCTGCCCCGTGCACCTTCCTGACTGACTGCCCTATGTACCTCCTTTCTGACCATCGCTTACTATCCAAGTATCACCCTTCATCCCCTATACAAAATGGAGCCTGTCTATATATCTATATATATCTATCTCTATCATATCCTCACCCTCTACCTCCCACACACAAAGGGCCTTCTATCTGCCCCTTCAACCTAAAAGCGGTCCTCATCCTCCACCTCCCACACACACGGGGCCTTCTATCTACCCCTCCATCCTGAGGTAGGTCCTCACCCTCCACCTCCCCCACATGGGCCCTTTTATCTAGACCTTCAACCCAAGACAGGTCCTCACCCTCCACCTCCCCCACACTGGGCCCTTTATTTAGACCTCCAACCTGAGACAGGTCCTCACCCTCCACCTCCCCCACACTGGGCCCTTTATTTAAACCTCCAACCTGAGGCAGGTCCTCACCCTCTGCCTCCCTCACACTGGGCCCTTTATCTAGACTTCCAACCCGACACAGGTCCTCACCATCCAACTCCCACATAAAGGGCCCTCTGTCCCCTCATTTTTCTATGAGCTGAGACCGGTCCTTTTTTCCCAAATCTTCTAACACCTGTGTCTTCACCTGTGTCTTCAAAATGGTTTCTAAAACAGATCCTCGCTTCCCCATCTTTTGTTTGGTGGAGTTCACCACAACTCTCCTCCCAAACCCTGCCGGCCTTGACCCAAACTCCATCCGTCTCTGATTTTGTGAATCTCTTCCTATTCCTTCATCGTTGTCTTAGACAGGTCCTCACTGCCCTATTTACTTCTTCTTTATAGGCCTTTATCCAAACTCCTCCAGTGTCCTCACCTGGCACCTCTTTCTCACCTTTGCTGTGAGGGGTGAGGGACATGTCCTGCTCATTGATGGTGCCATCACTTTCTCCTTCATTGACCTGTGACCTCTCTGCTTCTCCATTGTTACAGACCTTTGACATTTCCTCTTTCTGTTTTGACTTCTGACCCCCCCTCCTGTCTTTTCTCTCCTCAGTATTCTTGTCCACCTGAGCCGCCAGGGGGCCGAAGTGAAGATGTTTGCCCCGGACATCCCTCAGATGCACGTCATCGATCACAGCAAGGGGCAGCCCAGCCAAGAGAACAGGTGGGGGGTCCTCCTCTTCCTTCGTAGTCTGTAGATGGTGTCCTCACAATGGGAATTGGAAGGTGATTGGTCTGTAGATGGTGTCCTCACACTAGAAATTGAAAGGTGATTGGTCTGTAGATGGTGTTCTCATACTGAGGGTTGGAAGGTGATTGGTCTGTAGATGGTGTCCTCGCACTGGGGGTTAGAAGGTTATTGGTCTGTAGATGGTGTCCTCACACTGGGGGTTGGAAGGTGATGGGTCTTTAGTTAGTGTCCTCGCACTGGGGGTTGGAAGGTGATTGACCTGTATATGGTGTTCTCATACTGAAGGTTGGAAGGTTATTGGTCTGTAGATGGTGTCCTCACACTTGGGGGGTTAGGAGGTTATTGGTCTGTAGATGGTGTTCTCACACTGGGGGTTGGAAGGTTATTGGTCTGTACTGTAGATGGTGTCCTCACACTGAGGGTTGGAAGGTGATTGGTCTGTACTGTAGATGGTGTCCTCACACTAGGGGTTGGAAGGTTATTGGTCTGTAGATGGTGCCCTCACACTGGGGGTTGGAAGGTGATTGGTCTGTACTGTAGATGGTACCCTCACACTGGGGGTTGGAAGGTTATTGGTCTGTACTGTAGATGGTGTTCTCACACTGGGGGTTGGAAGGTGATTGGTCTGTACTGTAGATGGTGTCCTCACACTAGGGGTTGGAAGGTTATTGGTCTGTAGATGGTGCCCTCACACTGGGGGTTGGAAGGTTATTGGTCTGTTGATGGTGCCCTCACACTGGGGGTTGGAAGGTGATTAGACTGTAGATGGTGCCCTCACACTAGGGGTTGGAAGGTAATTGGTCTGTACTGTAGATGGTGCCCTCACACTGGGGGTTGGAAGGAGATTGGTCTGTACTGTAGATGGTGCCCTCACACTGGGGGTTGGAAGGTGATTGGTCTGTAGATGGTGTCCTCACACTGGGGGTTGGAAGGAGATTGGTCTGTACTGTAGATGGTGCCCTCACACTGGGGGTTGGAAGGAGATTGGTCTGTACTGTAGATGGTGCCCTCACACTGGGGGTTGGAAGGTGATTGGTCTGTAGATGGTGTTCTCACACTGGGGTTTGGAAGGTGATTGGTCTGTAGATGGTGTCCTCACACTGGGATTTGGAAGGTGATTGGTCTGTAGATGGTGTCCTCACACTGGGGTTTGGAAGGTGATTGGTCTGTAGATGGTGTTTTCACACGGGGGGTTATTGGTCTGTAGATTGTGTTCTCACACTGGGGGTTGGAAGGTGATTGGTCTGTAGATGGTGTTCTCACACTGGGGGTTGGAAGGTGATTGGTCTGTAGATGGTGTCCTCACACTGGGGATTGGAAGGTGATTGGTCTGCTGTCTGTCCATGCAGGAACGTATTGGTGGAATCGGCTCGGCTCGCTCGCGGTGACATCACAGCCCTGTCCAAGCTGAGCGCCAAGGATCACGATGCGATCATCTTTCCTGGAGGTTTTGGAGCAGCAAAGAACCTGTGAGTATGGAAGGAAAGTCATGGCCGTGGCTCCCTGGATCAATAAGTGTTCAGAAACCTCCGTGTTGGGCGGACCTTCTCTGGGTAGGGACGTCCCGTAGGTGTGACATCATGTGACACAGGCAAGGCATCAGCAGCAAATAATAGCTGCAGCACTTACCTTTCATGGAGGACATGCTGCTCGTGGTTCCCTTCAGTGCTGCTTACATCTCTAAAGGTCTCAGCTCTGGTTATGTGATTTGTTTATGAGGAGGAATTAGCTGATTATTCCCCTCAGGGGAGCTCCCTGGGCATTGGCCTCACTGGAGGGAGCTCGGAGCAGCATTTTCTCCCAGCAATACTGGTATATCAGCTTTACACCTCCATTGGAATAGAAGTCCATTTCTTATTTCAACTGTGACCGGTCCTCTTTATCATTGTGTGATCCAAAATCTAAGATATCAATCATATTGTGGATTCCAGCCAATCACAGTCTGACCCCGCCTCTTCCTCTTTCAGCTCCTCCTTTGCGGTGGATGGCGAGTCGTGCAGCATTCACAGTGAGGTGGAGCGAGTTCTCCAGGACTTCAGAAAAGCAGACAAGCCAATCGGGTGAGTGCATGGCCGCTGAAGAAGAGGGCGTCGCCCACTGGTCTTCCTGCCCAGCTTTTCACTGATTGGATGAGAGGTCAGAGCTCAACTCCTTACACTGCAGTCGGGAAGCTCCCTGAGTTGTCAGTTGGGGGTCCCTCCCTAGTTATGGTGGTGGGTGTCATATGATGATGGTGGTGGTGGGTGTCATATGGTGGTGGGTGTCAAGCGATGGTGGCGGGCATCAAGTGGTGGTGGTGGTGGTGGTAATGATGGCGGGTGTCATGTAATGATGGCGGATGACATGTCGGCCGTCCTCCACTCTCTTCCCCAGGCTTTGCTGTATCGCTCCGGTCCTGGCGGCGAAGGTGATCCCTGGCGTGGAGGTGACGGTGGGACAGGAGGAAGAACAGGGAGGAAAATGGCCCTATTGTGGGACCTCGAAAGCCATCCAAGCCATGGGAGGAAAGCACAGCGCCAAGGAGGTGCACATATCCTTCTGTGTATGGGCCACATCCGTGGGGGGAGGGGGAGGTGCACATATCCTTCTGTGTATGGGCCTCATCCATAGGTGGGGGGAGGGGGAGGTGCACATATCCTTCTGTGTATTGGCCTCATCCATAGATGTAAGGGAGCATTGTGAAGAAGGTTCCCAGAGCCCAGGAAGTGGGGGGGCGATGGGGGTAATGGAGATCCCTGCACCCCCTCCCAGCTGTCATCCTAGTGATCCTGTCATCCTATTGAGGTCACACACAATGAGATTGTTGTAGTTCTGTCCGGCAGCCACTGGGGGGCGCACTGAGATCTGACCTGCAGTGAATTCCGTTTGATGTTATTGGAATGTTCATCTGAGGAAGCCTGCCTGTGTAATGAAGGAATGTGGCCCTTCTATGTGAGTACCAGGTATGGGGTCCCCCTGTCCCGGTTCTGTGAGGTCACCTTTCCTCAGGTTGTATAGGGTCAGCTTTGTCCCAGAGGTTGGAGGTCATCCGTGTCCATGCTGAAGGGTCAGCTTTGTCCTGGAGGTGGGGTCACTGTGTTCCCAGATCTGATATTGTCCTGGGAGTGTGGGATCACCTTTGTCCTAAATATGGGGGTGCCCTTGTCATAGGTGTGTGGGGTCACCTATATCCTAGATATGGGGGTTACCTTTGCCCTAGACATGGGGTCGCCCTTGTCCGAGGTGTGTGGGGTCACCTATAACCTAGATATGGGGGTTCCCTTGTCCTGGGTGTGTGGGGTCACCTTTGCCCTAGACACGGGGTCGCCCTTTTCCGAGGTGTGTGGGGTCACCTATATCCTAGATATGGGGGTTGCCCTTCTCCTGGGTGTGTGGGGTCACCTTTGTCCTAGATACGAGGAAGCCCTTGTCCGAGGTGTATGTGTGTGTGGTCACCTATAGCCTAGATATGGGTTTCCCTTGTGGTGTGTGTGTTTGGGGTCATCTATGGCCTAGATATGGAGGTGCCCTTGTCCTGGGCGTGTGGGGTCACCTTTGTCCTAGATATGGGGTTGTCCTTGTTCTGGATGCAGGGTCACCTTTGTCTCGAGTGTGGGGTCACATTTATGTCCATGGTTTCCTTTCCTTAACCTTCTTCCCCCCACGAGGTCCACGTAGACAAGGCACACAAAGTGGTCACCACTCCGGCCTTCATGGGTCAGGCTCCTCTGCACATCATTTTTGATGGGATCGGATCCATGGTGTCCAACGTTCTCAAACTGACCAGAAAGTGAAGAACCCCTTCCTGCTGTCCCTGCCGCGGCTAATCACACAGCTCCCCGGGGGGGGGGGGGGGTCACATGACGTGGACGGCTCCCCGGGGGGGGGGGTCACATGACGTGGACAGCATGTTACATGACAATGAAATTAATGTATTCTGTATCAGACTTTAATCTTCAATAAATTCTTCTTCACAGAGGGAGTCTGTGGCCTTTTCTACTGGTGGGGGGTATACCTGAGCGTACCACATGGACTACAGCAGGGGGGGGGGGGGGGGTGTGTAACTGGTGTCTGTGTGGTGTCCAATCACCTAAAGCTAGAGTTGGACTCCTGAGGACATTCGAAGGGGGTGGGGGGGGGGGGGGGGGCGTTAGGAAGTACTGAGGCTGCTCTCTGTTCTGGTTTTCCTAGGAGTGGTTAACAGTCATCACATGTCTATGGGCCCCTTAAATGTAGCTGTGTAGAGGGGGATCTGATTGGACGGTATGTGTACCTCAGGGGAGGAGCTTGTTCTTCAGCAGACATGATTTCTGGTTCTCCTCCAGTAGCAGTCATTGGTACATCTACATGGGGTCACCTCTCCTGGTCTCTTTGGTTAGGATCACAGAAGTATCTTAGTGAGATTCATGTGGCACTTGGGTGGGGGGGGTCATTAAAGAAAACCTGAAAATGCTATTTTCCTGGCTGCCTTAGATTTCAAGCATAGGGGGCTATGGACTAGAGCAAGCATGCAGCCAGTGAAGTCTGAAACCTCGATCTATGTCCTTGCGGGGGGGGGGGGCAGAGAAACGGTAAGTATTAAAACCTTTGATCAGCCTGCCAGATAATTAGAATTTTCAGAGAGAGATGGGTAATGGGAGTCCCGGTTTGTCTCTCCCCTGCTCATGTAATAGTCCTGGTCTGTGTGTGACCCCCCCCCCCCATACACAGAACTGTAGAGGGAGTTGGAACTGGTGAGCGAGCCTTTGTAGAGGGGTCAGGGGACTGGTCAGCGAGTCTCTGTGGAGGGGTCGGGGACTGGTCAGTGAGTCTCTGTGGAGGGGTCGGGGACTGGTCAGTGAGTCTCTGTGGAGGGGTCGGGACTGATCAGCGAGTCTCTGTGGAGGGGTCGGGACTGGTCAGCGAGTCTCTGTGGAGGGGGTTGGGACTGATCAGCGAGTCTCTGTGGAGGGGTCGGGACTGGTCAGTGAGTCTCTGTGGAGGGGGACTGGTCAGCGAGTCTCTGTGGAGGGGGTTGGGACTGGTCAGTGAGTCTCTGTGGAGGGGTCGGGACTGATCAGCGAGTCTCTGTGGAGGGGTCGGGACTGGTCAGTGAGTCTCTGTGGAGGGGTCGGGACTGATCAGCGAGTCTCTGTGGAGGGGTCGGGACTGGTCAGCGAGTCTCTGTGGAGGGGGTTGGGACTGATCAGCGAGTCTCTGTGGAGGGGTCGGGACTGGTCAGTGAGTCTCTGTGGAGGGGGACTGGTCAGCGAG
This sequence comes from Aquarana catesbeiana, assembly GCF_042186555.1. Classification (NCBI taxonomy): domain Eukaryota; kingdom Metazoa; phylum Chordata; class Amphibia; order Anura; family Ranidae; genus Aquarana; species Aquarana catesbeiana. The sequence continues at coordinate 813,083,540 of NC_133325.1, read as the reverse complement.
TCTCTGTGGAGGGGGTTGGGACTGGTCAGCGAGTCTCTGTGGAGGGGGTTGGGACTGGTCAGCGAGTCTCTGTGGAGGGGGTCGGGACTGGTCAGCGAGTCTCTGTGGAGGGGTCGGGACTGGTCAGCGAGTCTCTGTGGAGGGGGTTGGGACTGATCAGCGAGTCTCTGTGGAGGGGTCGGGACTGGTCAGTGAGTCTCTGTGGAGGGGGACTGGTCAGCGAGTCTCTGTGGAGGGGGTTGGGACTGATCAGCGAGTCTCTGTGGAGGGGTCGGGACTGGTCAGTGAGTCTCTGTGGAGGGGGACTGGTCAGCGAGTCTCTGTGGAGGGGGTCGGGGACTGGTCAGCGAGTCTCTGTGGAGGGGGTCGGGACTGGTCAGCGAGTCTCTGTGGAGGGGGTTGGGACTGGTCAGCGAGTCTCTGTGGAGGGGGTTGGGACTGGTCAGCGAGTCTCTGTGGAGGGGGTTGGGACTGGTCAGCGAGTCTCTGTGGAGGGGGTTGGGACTGGTCAGCGAGTCTCTGTGGAGGGGGTTGGGACTGGTCAGCGAGTCTCTGTGGAGGGGGTTGGGACTGGTCAGCGAGTCTCTGTGGAGGGGGTTGGGACTGGTCAGCGAGTCTCTGTGGAGGGGGTTGGGACTGGTCAGCGAGTCTTTGTGGAGGGGTCAGGGGACTGGTCAGCGAGTCTTTGTGGAGGGGGTCGGGACTGGTCAGCGAGTCTCTGTGGAGGGGGTCGGGACTGGTCAGCGAGTCTCTGTGGAGGGGGTCGGGACTGGTCAGCGAGTCTCTGTGGAGGGGGTCGGGACTGGTCAGCGAGTCTCTGTGGAGGGGGTCGGGACTGGTCAGCGAGTCTCTGTGGAGGGGGACTGGTCAGCGAGTCTCTGTGGAGGGGGACTGGTCAGCGAGTCTCTGTGGAGGGGGACTGGTCAGCGAGTCTCTGTGGAGGGGGTCGGGATTGGTCAGCGAGTCTCTGTGGAGGGGGTCGGGACTGGTCAGCGAGTCTCTGTGGAGGGGGACTGGTCAGTGAGTCTCTGTGGAGGGAGTTGGGTCTGGTCAGCGAGTCTCTGTGGAGGGGGACTGGTCAGTGAGTCTCTGTGGAGGGGGTCGGGGACTGGTCAGCGAGTCTCTGTGGAGGGGGTCAGGACTGGTCAGTGAGTCTCTGTGGAGGGGGTCGGGGACTGGTCAGCGAGTCTCTGTGGAGGGGGTCGGGACTGGTCAGCGAGTCTCTGTGGAGGGGGTCGGGGACTGGTCAGCGAGTCTCTGTGGAGGGGGTCTGGACTGGTCAGCGAGTCTCTGTGGAGGGGGTTGGGACTGGTCAGCGAATCTCTGTGGAGGGAGTGGGGACTGGTCAGCGAGCCTCTGTGGAGGGAGTGGGGACTGGTCAGCGAGTCTCTGTGGAGGGGGACTGGTCAGCGAGTCTCTGTGGAGGGGGTCGGGGACTGGTCAGCGAGTCTCTGTGGAGGGGGTGGGGACTGGTCAGCGAGTCTCTGTGGAGGGGGTCGGGGACTGGTCAGCGAGTCTCTGTGGAGGGGGTTGGGACTGGTCAGCGAGTCTCTGTGGAGGGGGTCGGGGACTGGTCAGCGAGTCTCTGTGGAGGGGGTCGAGACTGGTCAGCGAGTCTCTGTGGAGGGGGACTGGTCAGCGAGTCTCTGTGGAGGGGGACTGGTCAGCGAGTCTCTGTGGAGGGGGTTGGGACTGGTCAGCGAGTCTCTGTGGAGGGGGTTGGGACTGGTCAGCGAGTCTCTGTGGAGGGGGTCGAGACTGGTCAGCGAGTCTCTGTGGAGGGGGTCGAGACTGGTCAGCGAGTCTCTGTGGAGGGGGTCGGGGACTGGTCAGCGAGTCTCTGTGGAGGGGGTCGAGACTGGTCAGCGAGTCTCTGTGGAGGGGGTCGGGGACTGGTCAGCGAGTCTCTGTGGAGGGGGTCGGGGACTGGTCAGCGAGTCTCTGTGGAGGGGGTTGGGACTGATCAGCGAGTCTCTGTGGAGGGGGTTGGGACTGGTCAGCGAGTCTCTGTGGAGGGGGTTGGGACTGGTCAGCGAGTCTCTGTGGAGGGGGTTGGGACTGGTCAGCGAGTCTCTGTGGAGGGGGTTGGGACTGGTCAGCGAGTCTTTGTGGAGGGGTCAGGGGACTGGTCAGCGAGTCTCTGTGGAGGGGGTTGGGACTGGTCAGCGAGTCTCTGTGGAGGGGGTTGGGACTGGTCAGCGAGTCTCTGTGGAGGGGGTTGGAACTGGTCAGCGAGTCTTTGTGGAGGGGTCAGGGGACTGGTCAGCGAGCCTTTGTGGAGGGGGTCTGGACTGGTCAGCGAGTCTCTGTGGAGGGGGACTGGTCAGCGAGTCTCTGTGGAGGGGGACTGGTCAGCGAGTCTCTGTGGAGGGGGTCGGGATTGGTCAGCGAGTCTCTGTGGAGGGGGTCGGGACTGGTCAGCGAGTCTCTGTGGAGGGGGACTGGTCAGTGAGTCTCTGTGGAGGGAGTTGGGTCTGGTCAGCGAGTCTCTGTGGAGGGGGACTGGTCAGTGAGTCTCTGTGGAGGGGGTCGGGACTGGTCAGCGAGTCTCTGTGGAGGGGGTCGGGGACTGGTCAGCGAGTCTCTGTGGAGGGGGTCTGGACTGGTCAGCGAGTCTCTGTGGAGGGGGTTGGGACTGGTCAGCGAGTTTCTGTGGAGGGGGTGGGGACTGGTCAGTGAGTCTCTGTGGAGGGGGTGGGGACTGGTCAGTGAGTCTCTGTGGAGGGGGTTGGGACTGGTCAGCGAGTCTCTGTGGAGGGAGTGGGGACTGGTCAGCGAGCCTCTGTGGAGGGGGTGGGGACTGGTCAGCGAGTCTCTGTGGAGGGGGTCGGGACTGATCAGCGAGTCTCTGTGGAGGGGGTCGGGGACTGGTCAGCGAGTCTCTGTGGAGGGGGTCGGGACTGATCAGCGAGTCTCTGTGGAGGGGGTCGGGGACTGGTCAGCGAGTCTCTGTGGAGGGGGTTGGGACTGGTCAGCGAGTTTCTGTGGAGGGGGTGGGGACTGGTCAGTGAGTCTCTGTGGAGGGGGTGGGGACTGGTCAGCGAGTCTCTGTGGAGGGGGTTGGGACTGATCAGCGAGTCTCTGTGGAGGGGGACTGGTCAGTGAGTCTCTGTGGAGGGAGTTGGGTCTGGTCAGCGAGTCTCTGTGGAGGGGGTCGGGGACTGGTCAGCGAGTCTCTGTGGAGGGGGTCGGGGACTGGTCAGCGAGTCTCTGTGGAGGGGGTCGGGGACTGGTCAGCGAGTCTCTGTGGAGGGGGTCGGGGACTGGTCAGCGAGTCTCTGTGGAGGGGGTCGGGGACTGGTCAGCGAGTCTCTGTGGAGGGGGTCGGGGACTGGTCAGCGAGTCTCTGTGGAGGGGGTGGGGACTGGTCAGCGAGTCTCTGTGGAGGGGGTCGGGGACTGGTCAGTAAGTTCCTGTCGCACACAGATGGTTGCACCGTTGATCGCGCTGTCTGCTCCCCCTGCACACAGGAAATGTCACTTCCTCTCAGACTGATATCACATTATCGACGGGACTTTCCAGCCGAGGAGGAAGTGGAAGGACATGGGACACGGCATTATCACTTATTTCCCCTCCCCCACACACACTGTATGATAGAAGAAGTCTGGACTCGGTGTGTACATACGTGTTTGGACCTACCTCCTGCTGTGCCCACACATTCTCCGCTTCTGCATACAAAGTCCCTTCTACCAGAAATCGCTGCCGCTTATTTCTTGTTCCACTTTAAATAAACAATGAACCATGCCGACGTTCTACCACTGTGTACTGCCCCACGGCACATGGTGACCCCACAATTGAAGGAAACATTTTAAGGGTTGGTTTATATATGGCTGAGACTACACACATCATGGCTTATATAGCCAAACATAAACCAGTTCCACCGATCAGCCATAACGTTATGAACACCCACCTAATATGGAGTAAGTCTTTCTTTCCTGACCGGTTGAGGCCACTAGACTTCTGAAGGTACGCTGTGGTATCTGGCACCAAGCCATAACTAGCAGATCCTTTAAGTCCTGTAAGTTGGGAGGTGAGGCCTCCATGGATCAGATTTGTTTTTCCAGCACATCCCACAGAAGCTAGATTGGATCTGGAGAATTTGGAGGCCAAGTCAACACCTAAAACTCATTGTGTTGCTCAAACTATTCTTGAATTAATCAGACTAGGACACCTTCTTCCAGTGCTTCGTGGTTGAGTTCTGATGCTCACGTGCCCATTGTAGGCGCCTTTGGCTGTAGACATGTGTCCGCATGGGCACCCTGACCTCTCCCTTCCCACCTCCATCAATTACCCCCCCCCCCCCACCTCCATCAATAAGCTTTCCCTCTCCACCCCAATCAATGAGCCTTGGCTGCCCATGACCCTGTCACCGGTTGGCCGGTTTTCCTTCCTTGGACCACTTTTGGTTGGTCCTGACCACTGCAGACCGGGACCATTCCACAAGAACTGCAGTTTTGAAGTTGCCAACCTGGACCTGTACTCATCCCTAACATACCAACCTGACCCTGTATTCATCCCAGATATACCAACCTAGCCACGTACTCATTCCACACACACCAACCATCAATGATCCTTCCCTCCCCACCTCCATCAATGAGCCTTCACTCCTAACCTCCATTAATGAGCCTTCCCTCCCCACCTCCATCAATGAAGCCTTCCCTCCTCATCTCCATCAATGAGCCTTCTCTCCTCACCTCCATCAATGAGCCTTCCCTCCCCACCTCCATCAATGAGCCTTCCCTCCCCACCTCCATCAATGATCCTTCACTCCTAACCTCCATCAATGAGCCCTCCCTCCCCACCTCCATCAATGAGCCTTCCCTCCCCACCTCCATCAATGAGCCTTCCCTCCCCACCTTCACCAATGAGCCTTCCCTACCCACCTCCATCAATGAGCCTTCCCTCCCAACCTCCATCAATGAGCCTCCCTCCCCACCTTCACCAATGAGCCTTCCCTACCCACCTCCATCAATGAGCTTTCACTCCCCACCTCCATCAATGAAGGCTTCCCTCCTCATCTCCATCAATGAAGTCTTCCCTCCTCATCTCCATCAATGAAGCCTTCCCTTCTCATCTCCATCAATGAAGCCTTCCCTCCTTATCTCCATCAATGAGCCTTCCCTCCTTATCTCCATCAATGAGCCTTCCCTCCCCACCTCCATCAATGAAGCCTTCCCTCCTCATCTCCATCAATGAAGCCTTTCCTCCTCATCTCCATCAATGAGCCTTCCCTCCCCACCTCCATTAATGAGCCTTGGCTGCCCATGACCCTGTCACCGGTTGGCCGGTTTTCCTTCCTTGGACCACTTTTGGTTGGTCCTGACCACTGCAGACTGGGACCATTCCACAAGAACTGCAGTTTTGAAGTTGCCAACCTGGACCTGTACTCATCCCTAACATACCAACCTGACCCTGTATTTATCCCAGATATACCAACCTAGCCCCGTACTCATTCCACACACACCAACCATCAATGATCCTTCCCTCCCCACCTCCATCAATGAGCCTTCACTCCTAACCTCCATTAATGAGCCTTCCTTCCCCACCTCCATCAATGAAGCCTTCTCTCCTCATCTCCATCAATGAGCCTTCTCTCCTCACCTCCATCAATGAGCCTTCCCTCCCCACCTCCATCAATGAGCCTTCCCTCCCCACCTCCATCAATGATCCTTCCCTCTTCATCTCCATAAATGAGCCTTCCCTCCTCACCTCCATCAATGAGCCTTCCCTCCCCACCTCCATCAATGAGCCTTCCCTCCCCACCTCCATCAATGAGCCTTCCCTCCCCACCGCCATCAATGATTCTTCCCTCCCCACCTCCATCAATGAGCCTTCCCTCTTCATCTCCATCAATGAGCCTTTCCTCCCCACCTCCATCAATGATCCTTCCCTCCCCACCTTCATCAATGAGCCTTCCCTCCCCACCTCCATCAATGAGCCTTCCCTCCCCACTTCCATCAATGAGCCTTCCCTCCCCACTTCCATCAATGAGCCTTCCCTCCCCACCTCCATCAATGAGCCTTCCCTCCCCACCTTCACCAATGAGCCTTCCCTCCCCACCTCCATCAATGAGCCTTCCCTCCCCACCTTCACCAATGAGCCTTCCCTACCCACCTCCATCAATGAGCCTTCCCTCCCCACCGCCATCAATGATCCATCCCTCCCCACCTCCATCAATGAGCCTTCCCTCCCCACCTTCACCAATGAGCCTTCCCTACCCACCTCCATCAATGAGCCTTCACTCTCCACCTCCATCAATGAGCCTTCCCTCCCCCCACCATCAATGAAGGCTTCCCTCCTCATCTCCATCAATGAAGTCTTCCTTCCTCATCTCCATCAATGAAGCCTTCCCTTCTCATCTCCATCAATGAAGCCTTCCCTCCTTATCTCCATCAATGAAGCCTTCCCTCCTTATCTCCATCAATGAGCCTTCCCTCCCCACCTCCATCAATGAAGCCTTCCCTCCTCATCTCCATAAATGAGCCTTCCCTCCTCACCTCCATCAATGAGCCTTCCCTCCCCACCTCCATCAATGAGCCTTCCCTCCCCACCTCCATCAATGAGCCTTCCCTCCCCACCGCCATCAATGATTCTTCCCTCCCCACCTCCATCAATGAGCCTTCCCTCTTCATCTCCATCAATGAGCCTTTCCTCCCCACCTCCATCAATGATCCTTCCCTCCCCACCTTCATCAATGAGCCTTCCCTCCCCACCTCCATCAATGAGCCTTCCCTCCCCACTTCCATCAATGAGCCTTCCCTCCCCACCTCCATCAATGAGCCTTCCCTCCCCACCTTCACCAATGAGCCTTCCCTACCCACCTCCATCAATGAGCCTTCCCTCCCCACCGCCATCAATGATCCATCCCTCCCCACCTCCATCAATGAGCCTTCCCTCCCCACCTTCACCAATGAGCCTTCCCTACCCACCTCCATCAATGAGCCTTCACTCTCCACCTCCATCAATGAGCCTTCCCTCCCCCCACCATCAATGAAGGCTTCCCTCCTCATCTCCATCAATGAAGTCTTCCTTCCTCATCTCCATCAATGAAGCCTTCCCTCCTCATCTCCATCAATGAAGCCTTCCCTTCTCATCTCCATCAATGAAGCCTTCCCTCCTTATCTCCATCAATGAAGCCTTCCCTCCTTATCTCCATCAATGAGCCTTCCCTCCCCACCTCCATCAATGAAGCCTTCCCTCCTCATCTCCATCAATGAAGTCTTCCTTCCTCATCTCCATCAATGAAGCCTTCCCTTCTCATCTCCATCAATGAAGCCTTCCCTCCTTATCTCCATCAATGAAGCCTTCCCTCCTTATCTCCATCAATGAGCCTTCCCTCCCCACCTCCATCAATGAAGCCTTCCCTCCTCATCTCCATCAATGAAGCCTTTCCTCCTCATCTACATCAATGAGCCTTCCCTCCCCACCTCCATCAATGAGCCTTGGCTGCCCTTGACCCTGTCACCGGTTGGCCGGTTTTCCTTCCTTGGACCACTTTTGGTTGGTACTGACCACTGCAGACCGGGAACCATCCCACAAGAACTGCAGTTTTGAAGTTGCTCTGACCCAGTTGTCTGGACATTACAAGTTGATCCTTGTCAAAGTCCTTAAAATCCTTACACTTGTCCATTTTTTAATGCTTTCAACACAACTTCAGGGATAACATGTTCACTTGCTTCTTAATGTATCCCACCCACTTTCAGATGTCATTGTCATCAGATAACCAATGTTATCACTTCACCTGTCAGTGGTCAGGATGTTATGGTTAATCTGTGTATAAAAATACCAAAGAATGTGGGGGGGAGCCAGCACAAACTGGTGAAGAAGAGCTCCGCCCACAACACCATGACCATACCTGATCTTGTGGCTAGGAGGATGGTGTGCAGATGTCCCAACAGGGGTGACATCCCTAATTCGCATCCTAGGCAGAAGAGCATTTACTTTCTCATACATTGAGGGACACCAGAAGTCATATACTGGCAGTAGGGCTGGGAGATTTTCCACAAAAAAAAACCTGCGATTTTCTTTAAAAAAAACTTGATTCACGATTCGAACCAAGTTTTTTTTTTTGGACACCGCGCCGGTCCTGGGGAGCTGCAGGCAGGAGTTTTTAGGCAAAGCCGCAGCCTCGCCTAAAAACTCCTGCCCGCAGCTCTTCAGGACCGGCGTGGTGAAAAAAAAAATCTAAAAAAAACGATATGCTTAAATTTTGAATCGATTTGACCTCTCAACTCGATTCAAGGTTTAAATCGATTTTTTTCCCCAGCCCTAACTGGCGGGTTATGCTGCCACCTACAGGAGAACTGAGCACTGGCAAACTGAAAACCTTTAGCCCTGTAGTTTCACTACGTAATAAATTCTCTGGCCTCCTCGCTCATTGGTGTTAGTGTAGTGAGTCCCTCAAGAAGCTGCCACAACCAGGACACACCAACCTGGCCCTGTACTCATCCCAAACATGCCAACCTGGACCCGTACTCATCCTTAACATACCAACCTGACCCTGTATTTATCCCAGATATACCAACCTGGCACCGCAGTCATCCCACACACACCAACCTGGCCCCGTACTCATTCCAGCTGGGGGAATCAATGGTGGAGAAGGATCTGGGGGTTTTGATAGATCATAGATTTATTAATCATATATTATAGAACACACAGATCCTTCTCTACCTTTGACTCCCTAGCTGTTCTCCTCCTAGCTTGTATGATTAATAAGTCTATGATCTACCAGAACACCCAGGTCCTTCTCCACCATTGACTCCTCCAGATGTTCTCCTCCTAGTATGTATGCACAGTAGGTAAGTCTATAATCTACCAGAACACCCAGGTCCTTCTCCACCATTGACTCCTCCAGATGTTCTCCTCCTAGTATGTATGCACAGTAGGTAAGTCTATAATCTACCAGAACACCCAGGTCCTTCTCCACCATTGACTCCTCCTGATGTTCTCCTCCTAGTATGTATGATTAATAAGTCTATGATCTTCCAGAACACCCAGATCCTTCACCATTGACTCCCCCAGCCGTTCTCTTCCTAGATTGTATGATTAATAAGTCTATCATATACCAGAGCACCCAGATCCTTCTCCACCACTTACTCCTCCAGCTGTTCCCCTCCTAGTATGTATGATTAATAAGTCTATTATCTTCCAGAACACCCAGAATCTTCTCTTCCATTGACTCCCTCAGCTCTTCTCCTTCTGGAATTGGCCACCTAGTTTCCCAATCATGCAGTGCACTCCACCGTGGTCTGACAATTCAGTTCATATTAATTGTCACTGGATGGATGACAAGAGAGAGGATGGAGGTGGATCCCTGTACAGGGTGCAAGCCTATTAATGATTGGACAGAACATGGGAGAAAGGGTCGAGAACACCTTTAATTGTCATGAATCCCAAAACAGCCTGGAGCCAGAAATTATGGGTGGAGAGTGGAGACCTGTCAGTGTGACCCTCTCCAACTATAACAGTGCAGATCCAGCCATTTGCCCCTTCCCCCCACCATATCAGTACACACCCCTCCCCAACGATATCAGTGTAGAACCAGCAATTTGTCTGTCTCCCACTATACCAGTGCAGATCCAGCAATGCGCTCCTCCTCCATCATATCATTACACACCCCTCCCCAACCATACCAGTTTAGATCCAGTAATTTGCCCCTTCTCTTTTCACACCATATCAGTGCACACCCCTCCCCATGATATCAGTGCAGAATCAGCAATTTGTTTGTCCCCCATGAAGTTAGTGCAGGCCCCTTCCCCACCATATCAGTGCAGATTCCTCCCCACCATATCAGTGCAGGTTCCTCCCCACCATATCAGTGCAGGTTCCTCCCCACCATATCAGTGCAGGTTCCTCCCCATCATATCAGTGCAGGTTCCTCCCCATATCAGTGCAGGCCCCTTCCCCACCATATCAGTGCAGGCCCCTTCCCCACCATATCAGTGCAGGTTACTCCCCATCATATCAGTGCAGGCCCCTTCCCCACCATATCAGTGCAGGTTACTCCCCATCATATCAGTGCAGGCCCCTTCCCCACCATATCAGTGCTGGTTCCTCCCCATCATATCAGTGCAGGCCCCTTCCCCACCATATCAGTGCAGGCCCCTTCCCCACCATATCAGTGCAGGTTCCTCCCCATCATATCAGTGCAGGCCCCTTCCCCACCATATCAGTGCAGGTTCCTCCCCATCATATCAGTGCAGGCCCCTTCCCCACCATATCAGTGCAGGTTCCTCCCCACCATATCAGTGCAGGTTCCTCCCCATCATATCAGTGCAGGCCCCTTCCCCACCATATCAGTGCAGGTTCCTCCCCACCATATCAGTGCAGGTTCCTCCCCACCATATCAGTGCAAGTTCCTCCCCATCATATCAGTGCAGGTTTCTCCCCATCATATCAGTGCAGGTTCCTCCCCATCATATCAGTGCAGGTTCCTCCCCATCATATCAGTGCAGGCCCCTTCCCCACCATATCAGTGCAGGTTCCTCCCCATCATATCAGTGCAGGTTCCTCCCCATCATATCAGTGCAGGTTCCTCCCCATCATATCAGTGCAGGTTCCTCCCCATCATATCAGTGCAGGCCCCTTCCCCACCATATCAGTGCAGGTTCCTCCCCATCATATCAGTGCAGGTTCCTCCCCATCATATCAGTGCAGGTTCCTCCCCATCATATCAGTGCAAGTTCCTCCCCATCATATCAGTGCAGGTTTCTCCCCATCATATCAGTGCAGGTTCCTCCCCATCATATCAGTGCAGGCCCCTTCCCCACCATATCAGTGCAGGTTCCTCCCCATCATATCAGTGCAGGTTCCTCCCCATCATATCAGTGCAGGGCCCTTCCCCACCATATCAGTGCAGGCCCCTCCCCCACCATATCAGTGCAGGTTCCTCCCCATCATATCAGTGCAGGCCCCTTCCCCACCATATCAGTGCAGGTTTCTCCCCACCATATCAGTGCAGGTTTCTCCCCATCATATCAGTGCAGGTTCCTCCCCATCATATCAGTGCAGGCCCCTTCCCCACCATATCAGTGCAGGTTCCTCCCCATCATATCAGTGCAGGTTCCTCCCCATCATATCAGTGCAAGTTCCTCCCCATCATATCAGTGCAGGTTTCTCCCCATCATATCAGTGCAGGTTTCTCCCCATCATATCAGTGCAGGTTTCTCCCCATCATATCAGTGCAGGTTCCTCCCCATCATATCAGTGCAGGTTCCTCCCCACCATATCAGTGCAGGTTCCTCCCCATCATATCAGTGCAGGTTCCTCCCCATCATATCAGTGCAGGTTCCTCCCCATCATATCAGTGCAGGCCCCTTCCCCACCATATCAGTGCAGGTTCCTCCCCATCATATCAGTGCAGGTTCCTCCCCACCATATCAGTGCAGGTTCCTCCCCATCATATCAGTGCAGGTTCCTCCCCACCATATCAGTGCAGGTTTCTCCCCATCATATCAGTGCAGGTTCCTTCCCATCATATCAGTGCAGGCCCCTTCCCCACCATATCAGTGCAGGCCCCTTCCCCACCATATCAGTGCAGGTTCCTCCCCATCATATCAGTGCAGGTTCCTCCCCATCATATCAGTGCAGGTTCCTCCCCACCATATCAGTGCAGGTTCCTCCCCACCATATCAGTGCAGGTTCCTCCCCACCATATTAGTGCAGGCCCCTTCCCCACCATATCAGTGCAGGCCCCTTCCCCACCATATCAGTGCAGGCCCCTTCCCCACCATATCAGTGCAGGTTCCTCCCCATCATATCAGTGCATGTTCCTCCCCATCATATCAGTGCAGGTTCCTCCCCACCATATTAGTGCAGGCCCCTTCCCCACCATATCAGTGCAGGTTCCTCCCCATCATATCAGTGCAGGTTCCTCCCCATCATATCAGTGCAGGTTCTTCCCCACCATATCAGTGCAGGTTCCTCCCCATCATATCAGTGCAGGTTCCTCCCCATCATATCAGTGCAGGCCCCTTCCCCACCATATCAGTGCAGGTTCCTCCCCATCATATCAGTGCAGGTTCCTCCCCATCATATCAGTGCAGGCCCCTTCCCCACCATATCAGTGCAGGTTCCTCCCCACCATATCAGTGCAGGTTCCTCCCCACCATATCAGTGCAGGTTCCTCCCCACCATATCAGTGCAGGTTCCTCCCCATCATATCAGTGCAGGTTCCTCCCCACCATATCAGTGCAGGTTCCTCCCCACCATATCAGTGGAGGTTCCTCCCCATCATATCAGTGCAGGTTCCTCCCCATCATATCAGTGCAGGTTCTTCCCCACCATATCAGTGCAGGTTCCTCCCCATCATATCAGTGCAGGTTCCTCCCCATCATATCAGTGCAGGCCCCTTCCCCACCATATCAGTGCAGGTTCCTCCCCATCATATCAGTGCAGGTTCCTCCCCACCATATCAGTGCAGGCCCCTTCCCCACCATATCAGTGCAGGTTCCTCCCCATCATATCAGTGCAGGTTCCTCCCCATCATATCAGTGCAGGTTCCTCCCCACCATATCAGTGCAGGTTCCTCCCCATCATATCAGTGCAGGTTCCTCCCCACCATATCAGTGCAGGTTCCTCCCCACCATATCAGTGCAGGTTCCTCCCCACCATATCAGTGCAGGTTCCTCCCCACCATATCAGTGCAGGTTCCTCCCCACCATATCAGTGCAGGTTCCTCCCCACCATATCAGTGCAGGTTCCTCCCCATCATATCAGTGCAGGTTCCTCCCCACCATATCAGTGCAGGTTCCTCCCCACCATATCAGTGGAGGTTCCTCCCCATCATATCAGTGCAGGTTCCTCCCCACCATATCAGTGCAGGCCCCTTCCCCACCATATCAGTGCAGGTTCCTCCCCACCATATCAGTGCAGGTTCCTCCCCATCATATCAGTGCAGGTTCCTCCCCATCATATCAGTGCAGGTTCCTCCCCATCATATCAGTGCAGGTTCCTCCCCATCATATCAGTAGTCAGTAGTGAATGTTGTAGGAAATGTTATAAAACAGACAAAGTATTTTCATTTATTTTAAGAATAAAAGAAGGCGTGTCACGGCTGAATTCCGTGGTGACTCCGCCCATCAAACTCCACCTATAACTATAATATCACCTTTGGGTGGACAGACCCTTTAAGAAACAATCCAAGTCTGGTTGTTTGTCAGTTCTGTATTTCTCCATATGGGACATGTCATAAATCGGAATTCCCCTTTAATATACATAATATACACATTACAATATCATCCATTCAAACTATTTTTCGAACAAAAACCAGGTGGGGCTTTACCTGTACTGTACCTTGCAGGGTCTAATATATATATATAAATACACCAAAATACCAAAAAGGCTTAAAAAATAAACAAATCTTTAATTTCCATATACAAAGGGTTAGATTTTAAAAAGTTGATCACAACTGGTTAACACCACAGTTACTGTAAGTCTGTCCAGGATGTGCTGGTCCTGGCTGAAGAATCACGAAAACTGGAAATGTACAGTGACCATCAATAATCTGCCAATGAGATCGCAGTGGGCGTGGCCAGGATCGCAGGGTGTCACCTGAGCTCCATATAAAGATTTCATGGCGCCCCCAATCATTGGCTCCTTAAACTTTGATCACATGACGCTGCATCACTGCCTAATATTTATTGATCATATCCCCAATGTATAAAACTTTCCTCTGAGGTCTCATCAGTTTCTCCTGATTGTCCCAGACGGGTCTATTTATAAAGACGTGAATGTGACCTTCTCCAAACATTCTCTGGTGGAGAATCCTCCCGGTCCATGTGCGTTATATGAGACCAATTCCCCACCAAAGAATGTTCACTGAAAGTCACAGCCAATCCTTTATCAATAAATGATCCCCTTTCTGAACATAAAAGTTATTTGTACCAAAAGTAGCCGAGATTGACCAAAAATATCAACCAGATGGATTCCACAATGTGAGGACATTCATGGTGGAGCAGGAAGAGAGGCCGTATTAGGGCGGAGGAAAAGGGGAGCACAGCTCATGGAGGTACAGCGGGATGAGGGGGTGCAGCGGGATGAATGGGGTGCAGCGGGATGAATGGGGTGCAGCGGGATGAGGGGTGCAGTGGGATTAGGGAGTGCAGTGGGATGGTGAGGGGGTGTAGCAGGATGTGGGGTGTAGTAGGATGAGGGGTGCAGTGGGATTAGGGAGTGCAGTGGGATGGTGAGGGGGTGTAGCAGGATGTGGGGTGTAGTAGGATAAGGGAGTGCAGTGGGGTGTGGGAGTACAGCAGAATGAGGTAGTGCAGCGGGATGAGGGGGTGCAGCGGGATAAGGAAGTGTAGCGGGATGAGGGGGTGCAGTGGGATGTCTGAGTACAGCGGGATGAGGGGGGGTCAGTGGGATTAGGGAATGCAGTGGGATGGTGAGGGGGTGTAGCAGGATGTGGGGTGTAGTAGGATAAGGGAGTGCAGTGGGGTGTGGGGGTACAGCAGAATGAGGTGGTGCAGCGGGATAAGGAAGTGCAGTGGGATGAGGGGGTGCAGTGGGATGTCTAAGTATAGCGGGATGAGGGGGGTGTATTTGGTGGCTTATTCTCTCTCCTCCACTATGGAGGTCAGGTGATACCAGCAGGATACCCCCTTCCCTCTGCTCAGCTCTTGCTTGGTAAATACCCATCTCTTATCTTTTGCTCTCGGTTGTATGGAGAAGCTCGATGGGGAAATTCCCAGGACTCACTTATTTTTAGCTGCCATATACTGTAGATGAAGTGAAAGTATTTTGTGGTTTAGGGAGTTTAGAAGGGACTTTTCCCGTCCCGGCTTGTGAAGGACAATCAGAAATGTGGTAGGTGAAAGGGAGGCCGGAATTTCCCAATTTTTCCCCAAACCAACAACTACGATATGGAAGACCAAAGTGACCTCATCAAAGATGGCCGAAACCATGGAAGAAACCAGCCGAGTGTGGACCATATTACACCTTATATACTGACATACCGAATACTTCCTTTTATACTGCCTCATATACCTCCCTATATACAATTCTATATTCTTCCCTGTATACAGCCTGATATACATCCTCTGATATACACTCTCCTATATACAGCTTCATATACACTCTCCTATATACAGCCTGATATACACTCTCTTATATACACTCTCCTATAAACAGCCTGATATATACTCTCCTATATACAGCCTGATATACACTCTCTTATATACACTCTCCTATATACAGCTTCATATACACTCTCCTATATACTCTCCTATATACAGCCCGATATACACTCTCCTATATACGGCCTCACATTGGGTGGATGGAAGATTGTACAATGATGAAGCAGACCCCCCACTGCCCCTCATTGGCAGAGCAGATGCATTTTTCCCTTTTCTGGTTAAACAGTCAAATACCAAAAAAAATCATTACAGGAAATACATCGCCCCATTCTGACCAAGTCTGGTCCTCCACAATGGCGGCCCCATTGGTTATCCTCCATGCTCAGGGCTCTCTGGCACTTTGTGGAGGAATGTTCAGGGCCGGGACAGGGCGGTAAGGTCATGGGTTGGTTTGGGCGGTGAGGTCATGGGTTGGTTTGGGCGGTGAGGTCATGGGTTGGTTTGAGCGGTGAGGTCATGGGTTCATTCGGGCGGTGAGGTCATGGGTTCATTCGGGCGCTGAGGTCATGGTTTCGTTCAGGCGCTGAGGTCATGGGTTGGTTTGGGCGGTGAGGTCATGGGTTGGTTTGGGTGGTGAGGTCACGGGTTGGATTGGGCGGTAAGGTCAGGTCACGGGTTGGTTTGGGCGCTGAGGTCATGGGTTGGTTTGGGCGGTGAGGTCACGGGTTCGTTCGGGCACTGAGGTCATGGGTTCGTTCGGGCGCTGAGGTCATGGGTTCGTTCGGGCGCTGAGGTCATGGGTTGGTTTGGGCGGTGAGGTCACGGGTTGGTTTGGGCAGTAAGGTCAGGTCACGGGTTGGTTTGGACGGTGAGGTCATGGGTTGGTTTGGGCGGTGAGGTTACGGGTTGGTTTGGGCGGTGAGGTCACGGGTTGGTTTGGGCGGTGAGGTCACGGGTTGGTTTGGGCGGTGAGGTCACAGGTTGGTTTGGACGAAGAGGTCATGGGTTGGTTTGGGCGGTGAGGTTACGGGTTGGTTTGGGCGGTGAGGTCACGGGTTGGTTTGGGCGGCAGGGTCAGGTCACGGGTTGGTTTGGGCGGTGAGGTCATGGGTTGGTTTGGGCGGTGAGGTTACGGGTTGGTTTGGGCGGTAAGGTCATGTCGCGGGTTGGTTTGGGTGATGAGGTCATGAGTTGGTTTGGGCGGTGAGGTCATGGGTTGGTTTGGGCGGTAAGGTCAGGTCACGGGTTGGTTTGGGCGCTGAAGTCATGAGTTGGTTTGGGTGATGAGGTCATGGGTTGGTTTGAGCGGTGAGGTCATGGGTTCGTTCGGGCGGTGAGGTCATGGGTTCATTCGGGCGCTGAGGTCATGGGTTCCTTCGGGCGCTGAGGTCATGGGTTGGTTTGGGCGGTGAGGTCATGGGTTTGTTTGGGTGGTGAGGTCACGGGTTGGATTGGGCGGTAAGGTCAGGTCACGGGTTGGTTTGGGCGCTGAGGTCATGGGTTGGTTTGGGCGGTGAGGTCACGGGTTCGTTCGGGCACTGAGGTCATGGGTTCGTTCGGGCTCTGAGGTCATGGGTTGGTTTGGGCGGTGAGGTCACGGGTTGGTTTGGGCAGTAAGGTCAGGTCACGGGTTGGTTTGGATGGTGAGGTCATGGTTTGGTTTGGGCGGTGAGGTTACGGGTTGGTTTGGGCGGTGAGGTCACGGGTTGGTTTGGGCGGTGAGGTCACGGGTTGGTTTGGGCGGTGAGGTCACGGGTTGGTTTGGACGAAGAGGTCATGGGTTGGTTTGGGCGGTGAGGTTACGGGTTGGTTTGGGCGGTGAGGTCACGGGTTGGTTTGGGCGGCAGGGTCAGGTCACGGGTTGGTTTGGGCGGTGAGGTTACGGGTTGGTTTGGGCGGTAAGGTCATGTCGCGGGTTGGTTTGGGTGATGAGGTCATGAGTTGGTTTGGGCGGTGAGGTCATGGGTTGGTTTGGGCGGTAAGGTCAGGTCACGGGTTGGTTTGGGCGCTGAAGTCATGAGTTGGTTTGGGTGATGAGGTCATGGGTTGGTTTGGGCGGTGAGGTCATGGATTGGTTGGGTTTTATCACACTGTGCCTATGTTAGGTTAGTGATGCACTTCGGTTGTATTCTATTTGGTATAGTTAGACTCACAATATTGAACTGGCTCATATTAAGCTTGTGGCAGTGACATAGCTAAAGAGGCAGGAGCCCCCGGAACATATGGAACCAGAAATCCCCATCGTAAAGACTCCCCCCATTTTTCCTAATGAAAGTTACACTGAAGCAGAGGGGAATGGGTGAGGCAGGACATCCCCTGGGGGGCAGCTTATAACTGGTATGTTATAAGCTGCACTTTCCACCATGGGGAATCTCCTGTAAACAGCCCCCCTAGTGCATCTTCCATCTGGTGCAGTAAAGTGTGAGGGGGAGGGGCAGTGTCTACAATAGAGAATAACACATTACACCTAATACTTCTAGTAATGCCTCACATTACCATACACAACTCCTCCCACCGTCATTCATAACTCCCCCCATTACCATACACAACTCCCCCCATCGACATACATAACTCCTCGCATTACCACGCACAACTCCTCCCACTGTCATACATAACTCCTCGCATTACCACGCACAACTCCTATTGTCATTCATAATTCCTTCCATTACCATACACAACTCCTCCCACTGTCAAACATAACTCCTCCCATTACCATACACAACTCCTCCCACTGTCATTCATAACTCCTCCTTTTACCACACATAACTTCTCCCACTGTCATGCATAACTCCTCCCACTGTCATATCCTGCTCCTCCCAATGCCATACATAACTCGTCCAATTACCATACACAACCCCTCCCATTACCATACACAGCCCCTCCCAATGCCATACACAACTCCTCCCATTACCATACACAACTCCTTTCACTGCCATACACAACTCCTCCCATTAGCATACACAACTCCTCCCACTGTCCCATACAATTTATTCCACAATCTCACATACATCATTTCCCTGCTCATAGCTCTTTCCATTATGCCACGTGACTCCTCAATTGCACTCTCATGTGGTTAGTCAATTTTCTCCACATAGTCCCTCCCATTGATCAATATAACCCCTCCCACTATTCTATGTAAATCCCCCCCAAAGCTTGGTAGCAGCTGATTTGAATTGTCTTATAATAGAGCCATTTCATTGTTCCTCTCATACCCTGCGAAGGAGCAATCTTCGATTTATGAAAATAGTCTGGGATGGGCAATGTCTCTCCAAATCTCCACTATAATGACTTAGGATCGGTCTGTCTCTGGATCTTCTCTGCAATGATCATGACCTGGGAGCCACCTATTTCTGGATCTCCTCTGCAATGATCGTGACCTGGGAGCCACCTATTTCTGGATCTCCTCTGCAATGATCGTGACCTGGGAGCCACCTATTTCTGGATCTCCTCTGCAATGATCGTGACCTGAAACTGGACCATCTCTGCATTATCTGTACGACAATCGTGACTTGGGATTGGTCCATCTCTGGATCTACTATACAACAATAGTGACCTGGTACTGTTTTTTCTCTGGAACTCCTCTTTAATGATCATGGCTTGGAAGTGGTCTATCTCAAGATCTTCTCTTTAACAATCATGATCTGCAATCGGTCTATCTTTATATCTCCTCCTTAACGACCATGGCTTGGGCTCAATCCATCTCCGAATCTCTTGTACAAGAATAGTGACTCTGGATCTGATCTTTATGGATCGTGACCTGGGATCACTCTTTCACTGGATCTCTTCTATAGCAATCATCACCTAGGACAAGTCCATCTCTGGATCTCCTCTATAATGATCATGACTTGAGACCGGTCTATCTCTGCATCTCCTCCGTAACATTAGTGACCTGAGGCCAGTCTTTCTCTGGATCTCCTCCTCCGTGAGAATTGTTATTTATTTAGATTGTATTTTATTAATACGTTTTAAGTGCATCTCTTGATCTCCTCTATAATGATAATGACATGAGGCCGGCCTATCTGTGGATCTCCCCATAGCAATCATGACCTGGAACAAGTCTATCTCTGGATCTCCTCTATGACTATAATGACTCAGGATCAGTCTCTATAATGATAGAGTCCTGGGAGAGGTCTATCTCTGGAACTCTTGATGACCTGGGACACATGATGTCCCTCCATTCTGTCTTCAAATTTCTCACTAAAATTTTGCAAGGCGGGACACACACTTTTTGCACAGTAGCCAAGCTTTTCAAAGCAACGGAATGAACTGGGTCAGACAGATTGGGGGCCAAAGACCTTATTCACAGCGGAGTTCCCAGTCAATGGCGATGGCCATCCAGGATCCCCTATGTTTTTGGAGACAAATAATGTTTCTTGTGGATTGCAGTTCACGTCATATCTGCTCAGTCACTATCTACATGAAAGAGAGAAGAAGTTATATTACTCCATATGTTTATAGATGTGAGTATATTCATAAGTTACATCATAATTGCTCAGTGTATAGTGCAGCTGCATGACGCTATGTATGGTGGTAATCCATATTGTATGGGATGGGTGACAACTTAAAAGTAATCAGCTTCTTTTTGGAGGAACCCTGATGTACCACACAGCTGATGAGGCTCATCTATTTGTCTGCAGCAGAATATGCCCCCCCCCCCCCCCCTCTATCTCCCTGGGAATGGCATGAAGGTCCACAAAAACGAGCTCATCCTGGTACTGTCCATACCGCTCATGAGAACCACCTCAGACAGGAAGGGACTAATGATCACCCATGCTGCTTGTATGACTACAGAGACAATAGGAACAATAAATTATGGATACTGTATAAAAATAATCTTAAACTCTTACCTGCCTTTCCTTGTTGGTACTCTCGTCGCCAGCAACCTGGAAGGAGATACGAGTCATGATTAACAAGATCTCTGGAAACAATTTTCTTTCTATGGGCTCAATGGAAGGACCTGGACTACTGATACACCCCCCCACCCCCCCTTGGAGATATAATAATAATACAAGGACGAGGCCCTTCCTGGGCCAACTTTCTGGCCAGGAAGAATAAAAACAGGCTCAGTTATTACAGGAGGCCATAAATTCTAGCCAGCTTCATCCATCCTATATAGCATCTATAGATCCTCCGATGCTGACAGTCATAAGGGCTCAAATGGGTTGTTCACAGAGATGGAGCCTTTGGTGACCATTGAGGGCAATCAGAGAGGAACAGAACCATCCGCTACCAACACTGCCCTAGACAGCTTTTCCCTTATAACAGTCAATTGTGTTGACTGTCCTGGGTCTAGAAGACAATAATTGGGACAAGCCCACATGTCTGCTTCTATGGTTGGAGACAGATATAAGCTTTGTGGATACATCAGACACTCTACAACTATTTATATTTACTGGAAACCTGCAGGCAGGAGGTGGATGCTATATGTAGTATGGGAGAGCTCAAAACTGGGAATATTTTGGTCAGATGTTTTATTACTGAATCTTTCCATGTTCAAGTCTCATAGAATATGTCTCTGCTCCATGGTGGCCATCTCCAGCTACTGAAATTCACTAGATTATCACTCATTATCTTACCTGTGGGGAAGGAGAATGGTTTCTTTAGCACCATGATTACAACCACTATAGCGATAATGAGAAGAACCACCAGCATGATAATGGAGTTCCGCACAGCAGGGGCCACGCCATATTGTTTCCCAGTCTCCTTGTTCTCGCCTGTCACTTCCAGCACATCTGCTGAGAAAAAAGCTGTCACTAGAACTAGAGTAACCAAATTCCCAGCTAGAGAAGTATCCCACCAGAGAAATACCCAACGAGAGAAATAACCCACTGAAGAAAAACTTAAACCGGAGAAATACCACACCGGAGAAATACCTAACTGGAGAAATACCCAACTGGAGAAAGAACCCCTCAGAGAAAAACTTCACCGGAGAAACACCCCACTGGAGAAATACCCAACAGGAGAAATACCACTAGAGATATACTCAACTGGAGAAAGACCCCACTGGAAAATACTATACTGAAAAAACACCCCACTGGAGAAATACCCCACCAGAGAAATACCCAACTGGAGAAACACCCCACTGGAAAAATACTCAAGTGGAGAAACATCCCAATAGAGAAATACCCAACTAAAGAAACACCCCACTGGAGGAATACCCCGTGGGAGAAACACCCCAATAGAGAAATACCTAGCTGCAGAAATACCCAACTGAAGAAACACCCCACTGGAGGAATACCCCATGGGAGAAACACACCAATAGAGAAATACCTAGCTGCAGAACTACCCAACTGGTGAAACACCCCACTGGAGAAATATCCCATGGGAGAAACTCCCCAATAGAGAAATACCTAACCAGAGAATACCTCAACGGAGAAATGCCTCACTGGAGAAATACTCCATTGGAGAAAGACCAAACTGGAGAAAGACCAAACCAGAGAAAGACCCATCCAGAGAGTAGCCCATCGGAGGAAAACGCCACTGGAGAAATACTCCAATGAAGAAAGGCCCAACTGGAGAAAGACCCTTCTGGTGATATCCCCAACCAGAGAAATACTCTTCTAGAGAAAAATCCTACCAGAGACATATCCCACTGGAGAAATACTAAGCCGGAGGCATACCCAACCAGAGAAAGACCCCACCAGAGAAATACCCCACCACAGAAACACCCAAAGAGAGAATTATCCCACCAGAAAAATGCACCCATATATGAAGGAGTATCCCAATAGATAAATATTCCAGAACAGATATGCCCCAGTCTAGAAATATTTCAGTGGGCCAATATATCAATACTTAGGTATACTCCATCTTGGGAAATATGTGAATATAAACCATACAGTCTATATAAATTAGACAAATATATAGGCAACGCTAATAAACCTGTAATTACTTCTCCAGGGCCTCTCCCATCCTCTGGAACTCCCTGCCCCGGTATGTCCTATCAGCCCCTAACCTGTCCACCTTTAGGAGATCCCTGAAAACTCATTTATTCAGGGAAGCCTATCCCACACCCACCTAACAACTGTCCCCGAGCCACCATCATAAAATCATCCCCCGCAACTACTACCTTTTGTACCACCACCCCCTCGCTTTAGAATGTAAGCTCTATGAGCAGGGCCCTCCTGTACCTTCTGTATTGAACTGTAATTGTGTTGTCTCCCCTCTACATTGTAAAGCGCTGCGTAACACTACTGGTGCTTTAAAAAAAAATTGTGTATAATAATAATAATATTAATAATAATACACACCAAATACCTATAATACACCATTTTACTCATTCCATTTAGTCATATATTTCTGTTTCATAACTCCTCCCATTACACCCACAACCCCTCCTATTACTCTACAAACCCTTCCCTCCTAAAACTTCCTCTCTTTACCCCATAACACCTCTTATTACTACCCAAACCATTGCCATTATACCCTGAACCCCTCCTTTTCCCCCCATAGCTCCTCCCCTTACTTGTACAACGCCTCCTATTACTCTCCAAACTCTTATTATAGGCCTAACCAGCCCACTACTCCATGTAACTCCTCCATATATGTCAATGTAGCTCCCTCCAGTGTACAGTACATTAGGTAACTTACAGGTGAGGTTCCCGCTTGCAGTGAGGATGACACAGGAGAAGTTGGTGGTGGAGGTGACATTTATGGTGACTGTACTGGTCACATTAATAAAGTCTTCGACCTGATCAAAGTCATTGTGAATGTGGCGTTTATGTATTGGTGTCCCATCACTGGCGTTTATCCACGTGATCTCTGGCTGCGGAGCCCCCCCTTGTGTGGTACAAGTGAGTTTCAGCTCTGGGTTCCTCTCACTTGGTGGGGAACTTGTGATGACTGGCGTACTGTAGTTTGCTGTGGGCACAGAAACCTTGTTAGAGGTGGCAGCCAATATGACATTGTGGATTAGGAGCTGTAATGGGTGCGGCAGCTGCCCCACATGTGCGTCTTATTTGTGTCTTACCTGTCACGTGCAGCTCTGTGGTGTTCTCCAGTAGTTTCTGAGTGGATGTTTCCTCACAAAATATAAAACAGTCGTATATTCCACTGTCATTCGACCACAAGTGTGACAGGTGGAGAGTGAAATCCCCATTACTCAGGTTGGTGAGATTCAGAGATGCTCGCCCTCGATATGCCTCATGCTGTTCATTTGTTGTCAAGCTTTTATTACTTACTCCAGCCACCAGTATATATTTACCATCTAATTTCCGCTGCCAGTATACCAGGAGGTGCTGTATGGGGCATGTCCGCTGCTGCAGCTCACAAGGTAAGGACACCG
This sequence comes from Aquarana catesbeiana, assembly GCF_042186555.1. Taxonomy (NCBI): domain Eukaryota; kingdom Metazoa; phylum Chordata; class Amphibia; order Anura; family Ranidae; genus Aquarana; species Aquarana catesbeiana. The sequence goes on along the minus strand of NC_133325.1, from coordinate 813,060,182 downwards.
AGCCCCTCAATCTTGCTTCCAGAGCCTCACCAGAGCCCCAAACTACTAAAGAAGACAGATAAAAACATGTTTATCAGACCAAAAATGTGAAATTAAAATGATCCCATATATTGCAAATTTTTGGCAAAAATATCTCTCCCCCCTTCCTCTTGCTGCTTCCGACTGCTAGTCCCACCAGATGTGGTGATGTCACTTCTGTGCTGATTACTGTTCTCCTTGCTGGAGAGAAAGCCATACCCGAGGACCCCCAGTGCAAGAATCTCCCTGCTTCATGTCCTCTGTGGATCTGAGCTTCCCCACCTCTCCAGGTTCTTCATCATTACAGCACCAGTCATGGGGGGGGGGGGGCTCTGACAGGAAGCAGAAAAGTCCTGCCTCTGCCAAGATGGCTGCCACCACTAAGTGCAGAACAAGGCCCAGTAAGCTCTCACAGTTCACGTCCTCTTAAGGGAATATTACTTTAACTGGTTTCTATTTACTTTTATACAAAGTGAGGAAGAAAACACTCAAAATGGAGATTTCCAGGGTGCAGATTTTACGGCTTTTACCATTTCATAGATTATTAAATCCATGTTCATTGAGTTAATAATTAGTAGAGGAATGAGGCAGAAAACCTCATTGATCGATCTGTCACCTTCCCTCCATGCACCGAGCCTCGGTAACATTAACCCTCTCCACATTATTATACAGGATTCATCATAATTATGATAATAATATTATCTCACAAACCCAACACTAATATTAACCCTTCCAGTAATATTATGATGAACCCCCATAACCCCAACACTAATATTACCCCTTCCAGTAATGCCGCGTACACACGGTCGGACTTTTCGTCTACAAAAGTCCAACGGACGCCGACGGACTAAAGCTGGCTGGTAATCCGATCGTGTGTGGGCTTCTCCGGACTTTCAGCAGACTTTTTCAGCCTCAAATCCGACGGACTTTAGATTTGAAACATGCTTCAAATCTTTACGTCGTAACTACGACAGACCCCGAAATCCGTTCGTCTGTGTGCTAGTCCGACGGACAAAAACCCATGCTAGGGCAGCTATTGGCTACTGGCTATGAACTTCCTTATTTTAGTCCGGTGTACGTCATCACATACGAATCCGTCGGACTTTTGTGTGGTCGTGTGTAGGCAAGTCCGTTCGTTAGAAAGTCTGCTGCAAGTCCGCCGAAAGTCCGCCGGAAGTCCGCCGGAAGTCTGTCGGACAGGCTGTCGGACTTTTGTAGACGAAAAGTCCGACCGTGTGTACGCGGCATAATACTATAATGAACCCTCATAACCCCAACACTAATATTACCCCTTCCAGTAATACTATAATGAACCCTCCTCATAACCCCAACACTAATATTACCCCTTCCAGTAATACTATAATGAACCCTCCCCATAACCCCAACACTAATATTACCCCTTCCAGTAATACTATAATGAACCCCCATAACCCCAACACTAATATTAACCCTTCCAGTATTACTATAATGAACCCCCATAACCCCAACACTAATATTACCCCTTCCAGTAATATTATGATGAACCCTCCCCATAACCCCAACACTAATATTAACCCTTCCAGTAATATTATGATGAACCCTCCCCATAACCCCAACACTAATATTACCCCTTCCAGTAATATTATGATGAACCCTCCCCATAACCCCAACACTAATATTAACCCTTCCAGTAATATTATGATGAACCCTCCCCATAACCCCAACACTAATATTACCCCTTCCAGTAATATTATGATGAAGCCTCCCCATAACCCCAACACTAATATTAACCCTTCCAGTAATACTTTGATGAACCCTCCCCATAACCCCAACACTAATATTAACCCTTCCAGTAATACTTTGATGAACCCTCCCCATAACCCCAACACGAATATTACCCCTTCCAGTAATATTATGATGAACCCCCATAACCCCAACACTAATATTACCCCTTCCAGTAATACTATAATGAACCCTCCCCATAACCCCAACACTAATATTCACCCTTCCAGTAATATTATGATGAACCCTCCCCATAACCCCAACACTAATATTAACCCTTCCAGTAATATTATGATGAACCCTACCCATAACCCCAACACTAATATTACCCCTTCCAGTAATATTATGATGAACCCCCATAACCCCAACACTAATATTACCCCTTCCAGTAATACTATAATGAACCCTCCCCATAACCCCAACACTAATATTCACCCTTCCAGTAATATTATGATGAACCCTCCCCATAACCCCAACACTAATATTAACCCTTCCAGTAATACTTTGATGAACCCTCCCCATAACCCCAACACTAATATTACCCCTTCCAGTAATACTATAATGAACCCTCCCCATAACCCCAACACTAATATTACCCCTTCCAGTACCACTATGATGAACCCTCCCCATAACCCCAACACTAATATTAACCCTTCCAGTAATATTATGATGAACCCTCCCCATAACTCCAACACTAATATTACCCCTTCCAGTAATATTATGATGAACCCTCCCCATAACCCCAACACTAATATTACCCCTTCCAGTAATATTATGATAAACCCTCCCCATAACCCCAACACTAATATTACCCCTTCCAGTACCACTATGATGAACCCTCCCCATAACCCCAACACTAATATTAACCCTTCCAGTAATATTATGATGAACCCTTCCCATAACCCCAACACTAATATTAACCCTTCCAGTAATACTATGATGAACCCTCCCCATAACCCCAACACTAATATTACCCCTTCCAGTAATATTATGATGAACCCCCATAACCCCAACACTAATATTACCCCTTCCAGTAATACTTTGATGAACCCTCCCCATAACCCCAACACTAATATTACCCCTTCCAGTAATACTATAATGAACCCTCCCCATAACCCCAACACTAATATTACCCCTTCCAGTAATATTATGATGAACCCTCCCCATAACCCCAACACTAATATTACCCCTTCCAGTACCACTATGATGAACCCTCCCCATAACCCCAACACTAATATTACCCCTTCCAGTAATATTATGATGAACCCTCCCCATAACCCCAACACTAATATTACCCCTTCCAGTAAAATTATGATGAACCCCCATAACCCCAACACTAATATTACCCCTTCCAGTAATACTATAATGAACCCTCCCCATAACCCCAACACTAATATTACCCCTTCCAGTAATATTATGATAAACCCTCCCCATAACCCCAACACTAATATTACCCCTTCCAGTACCACTATGATGAACCCTCCCCATAACCCCAACACTAATATTACCCCTTCCAGTAATATTATGATGAACCCTCCCCATAACCCCAACACTAATATTACCCCTTCCAGTAATATTATGATGAACCCTCCCCATAACCCCAACACTAATATTACCCCTTCCAGTAATACTATAATGAACCTTCCCCATAACCCCAACACTAATATTACCCCTTCCAGTAATATTATGATGAACCCTCCCCATAACCCCAACACTAATATTCACCCTTCCAGTAATATTATGATGAACCCTCCCCATAACCCCAACACTAATATTACCCCTTCCAGTAATATTATGATGAACCCCCATAACCCCAACACTAATATTACCCCTTCCAGTAATACTATAATGAACCCTCCCCATAACCCCAACACTAATATTCACCCTTCCAGTAATATTATGATAAACCCTCCCCATAACCCCAACACTAATATTACCCCTTCCAGTAATATTATGATGAACCCTCCCCATAACCCCAACACTAATATTACCCCTTCCAGTACCACTATGATGAACCCTCCCCATAACCCCAACACTAATATTACCCCTTCCAGTAATACTATAATGAACCCTCCCCATAACCCCAACACTAATATTACCCCTTCCAGTAATATTATGATGAACCCTCCCCATAACCCCAACACTAATATTACCCCTTCCAGTAATACTATAATGAACCCCCATAACCCCAACACTAATATTACCCCTTCCAGTAATACTTTGATGAACCCTCCCCATAACCCCAACACTAATATTACCCCTTCCAGTAATACCATAATGAACCCTCCCCATAACCCCAACACTAATATTACCCCTTCCAGTAATATTATGATGAACCCCCATAACCCCAACACTAATATTCACCCTTCCAGTAATATTATGATAAACCCTCCCCATAACCCCAACACTAATATTACCCCTTCCAGTAATATTATGATGAACCCTCCCCATAACCCCAACACTAATATTACCCCTTCCAGTACCACTATGATGAACCCTCCCCATAACCCCAACACTAATATTACCCCTTCCAGTAATACTATAATGAACCCTCCCCATAACCCCAACACTAATATTACCCCTTCCAGTAATATTATGATGAACCCTCCCCATAACCCCAACACTAATATTACCCCTTCCAGTAATACTATAATGAACCCCCATAACCCCAACACTAATATTACCCCTTCCAGTAATACTTTGATGAACCCTCCCCATAACCCCAACACTAATATTACCCCTTCCAGTAATACCATAATGAACCCTCCCCATAACCCCAACACTAATATTACCCCTTCCAGTAATACTATAATTAACCCCCATAACCCCAACACTAATATTACCCCTTCCAGTAATATTATGATGAACCCTCCCCATAACCCCAACACTAATATTACCCCTTCCAGTAATATTATGATGAACCCTCCCCATAACCCCAACACTAATATTACCCCTTCCAGTAATATTATGATGAACCCCCATAACCCCAACACTAATATTACCCCTTCCAGTAATATTATGATGAACCCTCCCCATAACCCCAACACTAATATTACCCCTTCCAGTAATACTATAATGAACCCTCCCCATAACCCCAACACTAATATTACCCCTTCCAGTAATATTATGATGAACCCTCCCCATAACCCCAACACTAATATTACCCCTTCCAGTAATATTATGATGAACCCCCATAACCCCAACACTAATATTACCCCTTCCAGTAATATTATGATAAACCCTCCCCATAACCCCAACACTAATATTACCCCTTCCAGTAATATTATGATGAACCCTCCCCATAACCCCAACACTAATATTACCCCTTCCAGTAATATTATGATGAACCCCCATAACCCCAACACTAATATTACCCCTTCCAGTAATATTATGATGAACCCTCCCCATAACCCCAACACTAATATTACCCCTTCCAGTAATATTATGATGAACCCCCATAACCCCAACACTAATATTACCCCTTCCAGTAATACTATAATGAACCCTCCCCATAACCCCAACACTAATATTACCCCTTCCAGTACCACTATGATGAACCCTCCCCATAACCCCAACACTAATATTACCCCTTCCAGTAATATTATGATGAACCCTCCTCATAACCCCAACACTAATATTACCCCTTCCAGTAATATTATGATGAAGCCTCCCCATAACCCCAACACTAATATTACCCCTTCCAGTAATACTATAATGAACCCCCATAACCCCAACACTAATATTACCCCTTCCAGTAATATTATGATGAACCCTCCCCATAACCCCAACACTAATATTACCCCTTCCAGTAATACTATAATGAACCCTCCCCATAACCCCAACACTAATATTACCCCTTCCAGTAATATTATGATGAACCCTCCCCATAACCCCAACACTAATATTACCCCTTCCAGTAATACTTTGATGAACCCTCCCCATAACCCCAACACTAATATTACCCCTTCCAGTAATACTATAATGAACCCTCCCCATAACCCCAACACTAATATTACCCCTTCCAGTAATACTATGATGAACCCCCATAACCCCAACACTAATATTACCTCTTCCAGTAATACTATAATGAACCCTCCCCATAACCCCAACACTAATATTACCCCTTCCAGTAATACTATAATGAACCCTCCCCATAACCCCAACACTAATATTACCCCTTCCAGTAATACTATGATGAACCCCCATAACCCCAACACTAATATTACCCCTTCCAGTAATATTATGATGAACCCTCCCCATAACCCCAACACTAATATTACCCCTTCCAGTAATATTATGATGAAGCCTCCCCATAACCCCAACACTAATATTAACCCTTCCAGTAATACTTTGATGAACCCTCCCCATAACCCCAACACTAATATTACCCCTTCCAGTAATACTATAATGAACCCTCCCCATAACCCCAACACTAATATTACCCCTTCCAGTAATACTATGATGAACCCTCCCCATAACCCCAACACTAATATTACCCCTTCCAGTAATACTATAATGAACCCTCCCCATAACCCCAACACTAATATTACCTCTTCCAGTAATACTATAATGAACCCTCCCCATAACCCCAACACTAATATTACCCCTTCCAGTAATACTATAATGAACCCTCCCCATAACCCCAACACTAATATTACCCCTTCCAGTAATACTATGATGAACCCCCATAACCCCAACACTAATATTACCCCTTCCAGTAATATTATGATGAACCCTCCCCATAACCCCAACACTAATATTACCCCTTCCAGTAATATTATGATGAAGCCTCCCCATAACCCCAACACTAATATTACCCCTTCCAGTAATATTATGATGAAGCCTCACCATAACCCCAACACTAATATTAACCCTTCCAGTAATACTTTGATGAACCCTCCCCATAACCCCAACACTAATATTACCCCTTCCAGTAATACTATAATGAACCCTCCCCATAACCCCAACACTAATATTAACCCTTCCAGTAATACTATAATGAACCCTCCCCATAACCCCAACACTGATATTACCCCTTCCAGTAATACTTTGATGAACCCTCCCCATAACCCCAACACTAATATTACCCCCTCCAGTAATATTATGATGAACCCTCCCCATAACCCCAACATTAATATTACCCCTTCCAGTAATACTATAATGAACCCTCCCCATAACCCCAACACTAATATTACCCCTTCCAGTAATACTATAATGAACCCTCCCCATAACCCCAACACTAATATTACCCCTTCCAGTAATACTATGATGAACCCCCATAACCCCAACACTAATATTACCCCTTCCAGTAATACTATAATGAACCCTCCCCATAACCCCAACACTGATATTACCCCTTCCAGTAATACTTTGATGAACCCTCCCCATAACCCCAACACTAATATTACCCCTTCCAGTAATATTATGATGAACCCTCCCCATAACCCCAACACTAATATTACCCCTTCCAGTAATACTATAATGAACCCTCCCCATAACCCCAACACTAATATTACCCCTTCCAGTAATATTATGATGAACCCCCATAACCCCAACACTAATATTACCCCTTCCAGTAATATTATGATGAACCCCCATAACCCCAACACTAATATTACCCCTTCCAGTAATACTATAATGAACCCTCCCCATAACCCCAACACTAATATTACCCCTTCCAGTAATATTATGATGAACCCCCATAACCCCAACACTAATATTACCCCTTCCAGTAATATTATGATGAACCCCCATAACCCCAACACTAATATTACCCCTTCCAGTAATATTATGATGAAGCCTCCCCATAACCCCAACACTAATATTAACCCTTCCAGTAATACTTTGATGAACCCTCCCCATAACCCCAACACTAATATTACCCCTTCCAGTAATACTATAATGAACCCCCATAACCCCAACACTAATATTACCCCTTCCAGTAATACTATGATGAACCCCCATAACCCCAACACTAATATTACCCCTTCCAGTAATACTATGATGAACCCCCATAACCCCAACACTAATATTACCCCTTCCAGTAATACTATAATGAACCCTCCCCATAACCCCAACACTAATATTACCCCTTCCAGTAATATTATGATGAACCCCCATAACCCCAACACTAATATTACCCCTTCCAGTAATACTATAATGAACCCTCCCCATAACCCCAACACTAATATTACCCCTTCCAGTAATATTATGATGAACCCCCATAACCCCAACACTAATATTACCTCTTCCAGTAATACTATAATGAACCCTCCCCATAACCCCAACACTAATATTACCCCTTCCAGTAATATTATGATGAAGCCTCCCCATAACCCCAACACTAATATTACCTCTTCCAGTAATATTATGATGAACCCTCCCCATAACCCCAACACTAATATTACCCCTTCCAGTAATATTATGATGAACCCTCCCCATAACCCCAACACTAATATTACCCCTTCCAGTAATATTATGATGAACCCCCATAACCCCAACACTAATATTACCCCTTCCAGTAATACTATGATGAACCCTCCCCATAACCCCAACACTAATATTACCCCTTCCAGTAATATTATGATGAACCCTCCCCATAACCCCAACACTAATATTACCCCTTCCAGTAATATTATGATGAACCCCCATAACCCCAACACTAATATTACCCCTTCCAGTAATACTATAATGAACCCTCCCCATAACCCCAACACTAATATTACCCCTTCCAGTAATACTATAATGAACCCTCCCCATAACCCCAACACTAATATTACCCCTTCCAGTAATACTATAATGAACCCCCATAACCCCAACACTAATATTACCTCTTCCAGTAATACTATAATGAACCCTCCCCATAACCCCAACACTAATATTACCCCTTCCAGTAATATTATGATAAACCCTCCCCATAACCCCAACACTAATATTACCCCTTCCAGTAATATTATGATGAACCCTCCCCATAACCCCAACACTAATATTACCCCTTCCAGTAATATTATGATGAACCCTCCCCATAACTCCAACACTAATATTAACCCTTCCAGTAATATTATGATGAACCCCCATAACCCCAACACTAATATTAACCCTTCCAGTAATATTATGATGAACCCCCATAACCCCAACACTAATATTACCCCTTCCAGTAATATTATGATGAACCCCCATAACCCCAACACTAATATTACCCCTTCCAGTAATACTATAATGAACCCTCCCCATAACCCCAACACTAATATTACCCCTTCCAGTAATACTATAATGAACCCCCATAACCCCAACACTAATATTACCTCTTCCAGTAATACTATAATGAACCCTCCCCATAACCCCAACACTAATATTAACCCTTCCAGTAATACTATGATGACCTCCCCCATTGCCCTAACATTAAAATGAACCATCCCAGTAACACTAAGATGAACCCTCCCCATAACCTCAATAATAACAATAACAGTAATGCTACAATGTACCATCCCTTTAACCCTAACACTAATAATACCTCTCCCTGACCCAATAACCACAACACTAATATTAACCCTCCCTGACATAAACACGTACACACAGGTTGAACTGGACCTCTTTACAACCCAACCCTCCCTGTAACCTCAACACTAACCCTCTTTACAACCCAACCCTCCCTATAACCCCAACACTAACCCTCTTTACAACCCAACCCTCTCTATAACCCCAACACTAACCCTCTTTACAACCCAACCCTCCCTATAACCTCAACACTAACCCTCTTTACAACCCAACCCCAACCCTCCCAGTGGACCTTTCCTGCATCCTCAACACTGACCCTGCTTGTAAACCAAACACCAGCTAATCCTGAAACAATAACACTAATCCTGCCCCTAACTCTAACACTGACCCTCCCTGTAACCCCAAAATCAACCCTGCCTGTAACACCAACACTAATTCTCCCTGTAATCCTAACAGTGACCAACTCCATAGCCCCAACACTACCCCTCCCTGTAAGATCATGACAAACCTATCTATAACCTCAATACTAACCCTCCCTGTAACATTCTGGTGAGCCTTCCCCAACACTAACCAACCCTGTAACCCCAACAATAACCCCCCCTCCCTGTAACATTATGCAAACCTTTCCTGTAACCCCAACAATACCCCCCCCCCTTAACTACCACACTACCCCTCCTTGTAACCCTCAACACTAACTCTCACCGAAATCTTAAAACTGATCCTTCTGTAACCCCAACACCAACCCTCCCTGTAATTTTAACACTGACCTCCACACCTACCCTGTAATCCTCATACAAAGCCAATATCTATGTAGACAGGTCCTCTTTTTCTTACCTATCAGACAGCAGACTCCGAGCAGCATCCACCTGTGATAGAGAGAGGGAATGTCAGATTTGTCATCATATCTGATTGGTCAGTGTGTGGTCACATGTGATCCAGGTCGGTCAGAAATGTATAGAGGTGACCTGACCGGTGATTCCCATCACCCTGTATATGTCCATCATACCGACTCTTCCAACCCAACCCTTCCTCTGCCCGAAAACACAGAACAACCCACCTCACCACAAAGACCCCGCTACTCCAACCCCCACCATAAGGGGGATTAAAGGAGACGTCCATCTAAACCCAGAGAGTGAGGCTCCACGACAAATATCCAGTCAAAGGTTGTTTTGTATCTTCCTCCTCCATGGTGTGAAGGAGCCTGAACCTGGTGTGCCGGTGTTCTGCCATATAGTGTCCTTGTATCAAATAGTGTCCGCCTCGTACTGCGCAGGCGCTGCGCCTGCGCAGTACGGAGGAGCAGGAGATGCCGAAAATGTCCGAAGGTGATCAGCTGACCATCAGCTGTACACGGCGCTCGGGCACCTGTTAGCGATGGCAGTGTAAGAGGGCCCCTCGCGGGCTCGCTTCGCTCGCCACGCTTCGGGCACGGCCTCGCTGCGCTCGGCAAATATTTATTCTAACTCTATGTCCACTTGGATAGTAGGGAATGATCCTGGACATAGGGTAAGAATAAATGCGCAGGCGCCGTGTACAGCTGACGATCAGCTGTTGAACTTCGGAGACTTTCGGCGTCTCCTTTGTCCTCCGTACTGCGCCTGCGCAGTACAGGGAGGACACTATATGATAGGGGACTGAATTCGACAAGACACCGGCAATTCCGGGACTTTCCGACTCCTAATTTGGAATAATCCCAAATAATCTCCCTTCTGAGAATTCTGTGTCCCATCAGGCTTGGTGCCTCCCCATCGGCCTGTTCAGGAGATAAGAGGCCCAACAAATGTGTCTGACCATAGAGTTCACCGCTAGGTAATCTCCTCTGTACAGAGACTGATGTGACTGGCTCAGTGTTCTCTGTACAGCACTCCGGTATATGTCAGAGCTATATAAATGTATAATAATAATAGTGTGTGACTGTGGGGGAGGGGACATTAGAGTGTAAGCTCCTCTGGTACAGAGACTGATGTGACTGGCTCAGTGATCTCTGTACAGCACTCTGGTATATGTTAGAGCTATATAAATGTATAATAATAATAGTGTGTGACTGTGGGGGAGGGGACATTAGAGTGTAAGCTCCTCTGTACAGAGACTGATGTGATTGGCTCAGTGTTCTCTGTACAGCACTGCGGTATATGTCAGAGCTATATAAATGTATAATAATAATGATAGTGTGTGACTGTGGGGGAGGGGATATTAGAGTGTAAATTTTTGTTTATTAAAAATCTTACAAACATAATAAAAACATATTTACATATATACAAAATAAAGAAAAAAATATATATAAACAAAAATAGCTTACATCAGCATAGCAAAAACATAAAGAAAACTAAATATACCAACCTAAACAAAGCCATAATCTCCACCTAAAACACATATAACTCATGCTTGCAGCCCTTTTTCAAAAATACAATCTCATATAAAAATCTAGGGGACGTGAAAGGACAGAAAGAAAGCCGCACACCCAGAGACTGACAAACAGCAGCTACGGAGACCTTACATTCCTCCACGTGTTTGTCCAGGCCCCCGGCCGCTACCTGTCCTTCTCAGGACCCTGAATCTTCCCAACCTCACCCAGAATGTCGTGCACCACCACCTCGACGGGAAGGACTTTTTTCCGAATGGAAACCTGACACCGTGCATTCCATGTGAAGAAACGGTCTACTAAGCTAACTAGAAAAAAATCAAAGTCCAGGTGAGTCTGAAAAAGCCCCATGACCACGCTGCATAAAGAAAAGGGATAACCAGAACCCCACCCACCCGCTTATAGACTTCTAAACTTAAGGGGCACTGAAGCAAGAAATGGTCCATTGTCTCCTCTACACCAACACACTTCGCACTTGGACAACCACAGTTCTCCACGGAGCAGACCCTCCCTCATAACAGGGCCTGGGCAATCCCTCAAGGCCAGTGGCTCGCTAAAGGCAGATTCAACAACCCTCCTCTCCAGGGCCTTCCTAGGAAGAGACTTAATTTCCTCCGCCGTCACTCGCCACTGCCGAAGTACTTTCAGGCCTGGAGTAAGGTAAGTCGGGAGCTTACCGTATCCGACTCTCAGGGGTTTCACTGGCCCATCATTCTCCCAGCTCTGCAGAAAATGCCTAAACCAAGACTGAAAAATGCCAACCCACCCAGGTGGTTCCAATGCCAGCATATTAATAAAATTGTGATTCAAAAACATAAAAAAAAAGACTACCACCGGGTTGACCATACCTAGGCTACCCATCCGCTTGGGAAGGTAGGTTACAGACCTCCTAATGAGGTTCAGTTTGTTCCTCCATAACAGCTGGAAGAAACAGCTGTAGATCTTCGCATAGAGAGACACTGGCAAAACACAGACAAAGCTAACATATAGAAATACTGGGATCAGGCAAGTTTTAATCAGGTCAATCTTTTCCCTGTAAGAGAGTTTCCAATCCTTCCAGCTGGCAACCTTGGCAACGGTATCTTGTAGCCTGCTTTCCTAATTTGCAAGGGCGTAATCCCCGGGACCAAATTTGAAGCCTAAAATTTGAATATCCTGCCAGAGCCCTGAGTAGGCATCCAGTAGCTCAAAGCCTTCACCCTCCTCTCCCATCCAGAAAACCTCACTCTTTTCCCGATTGATCTTCGAGCCAGATGCCTCAGCATACTGCTCCATCACCGAGACCACCTCCTCGACCTCCTCTGTCCCACAAGTGAAAACAGACACGTCATCAGCATAGGCCACGACCCTCAGAGGAGGCTCACCAGGAATGTCCAAAGACACTCCACACAAAAGAACTGCTCGCTAACCTCGTGATGAAGGAATCGATTAGAGGACAGCCCCGACGCACATCTGAGCCAATCCCAAAGGGCCATCTGATCCAACCATTCACAAGCATGAAGCACTCAGCCCCTCTGTACAAGGTTTTCAGACAATCGATAAAGCCCCCCCTCCAGGCCATACATGCCAAGAAGCAGCCACAGGTGTGACGGAACTGTCCAGCACCCAGCTTGGGTGCCTCCATCAAGATATACTGTAGCTTCCTCCAGTCTGGACCCAAGAACCAGGTTGTGATATTGGGGATGTCTAGCTCAGTGGTAGATGCGTTTTCAGTGAGTTCACAGTAGGAAGAAAAGCCGGCAAAACTGTAATCCTTTTAGTGTTGTTTACTGGTAAATCAGGGTGACAATAAAACAATAAAGTTGACGCGTTTCGGCAATAGCCTTAGGTGTAGCTAGTTTGAAACAGATATGGCAAAATATATATACACTCACATACACATATGCAAACTCCATCTCTATAAAATTGGCCTATCAGGTTAGTGTCACGGAAAATTAACATATTTAATTGATACCACCAATTATCCAAGTGGTTGGTGACTACACCTGTTTTTAGCCACCATGAGAAGGGGGAGAGGAAAGAAAGGCAATATAAAAAGTTATTTTGTTGAGCCAAAAAGAAGTGTGTAGAAAAAATTCTACATGAGATATTAGGACCTTATTACTCAAAGGAAGAAATGTATTCCTTAGAAGAAGGAGAAAATGCAGACTCATGTTCAGTGAGTTCACAGCCAACAATAACTTCAGTTTATGGGCGTGGTAGCACACTTTTATTGGAAGTAACAAAAATGAAAGTTCATACATGCACGGGTTGCCCACACAGGGGTTCTTCTCCCAAAAAATTACAACACAAAAATGCCAGGCCACCTGGCTCTCAAGGCTCACTCAGCCTTGGTCGCAGTATAAAGCTGCGCAGGCTCACTCCTGGCCTCTAGGAAGGGGCTCTTCTGACACTCCAGGCTTTCACATTCCTCCAAGACTCACAGTCCTCTCTGGTCCCCAGGACTCTCTCTTCCACTTGTCTCAGCTATGGTCTCCCCGACTCTCTCAGCTGGTCCAACTCTCTCAGTCCACTGACATGGAACCTCTCCCACATGGAGTGCCGTCTCAAGGATATTGCCTGGATTCTTAAATGGTAGCACACCTCCCTCCTGGCTGCAGCAACTGCTCCAACACCATACCTCCCAACTGCTCCCACACCAACACCATACATCCAAACTGCCCCCACACCAACACCATACCTCCCAACTGCTACCACACCAACTCCATACATCCAAACTGCCCCCACACCAACACCATACATCCAAACTGCCCCCACACCAACACCATACCTCCCAACTGCTACAACACCAACACCATACCTCCCAACTGCTCCAAGACCAACTCCATACCTCCCAACTGCTGTCACACCAACTCCATACCTCCCAACTGCTCCCACACCAACTCCATACCTCCCAACTGCTCCCACACCAACACCATACCTCTCAACTGCTCCCACACCAACTCCATACCTCTCAACTGCTCCCACACCAACTCCATACCTCCCAACAGCTCCAAGACCAACTCCATACCTCCCAACTGCTCCCACACCAACTCCATACCTCCCAACAGCTCCAAGACCAACTCCATACCTCCCAACTGCTGTCACACCAACTCCATACCTCCCAACTGCTCCCACACCAACTCCATACCTCTCAACTGCTCCCACACCAACTCCATACCTCCCAACAGCTCCAAGACCAACTCCATACCTCCCAACTGCTCCCACACCAACTCCATACCTCCCAACTGCTCCCACACCAACTCCATACCTCTCAACTGCTCCCACACCAACTCCATACCTCTCAACTGCTCCCACACCAACTCCATACCTTCCAACTGCTCCAAGACCAACTCCATACCTCCCAACTGCTCCCACACCAACTCCATACCTCCCAACTGCTCCCACACCAACTCCATACCTCTCAACTGCTCCCACACCAACTCCATACCTCCCAACTGCTCCAACGCCAACACCATACCTCCCAACTGCTCCCACACCAACTCCATACATCCCAACTGCTCCCACACCAACTCCATACCTCCCAACTGCTCCCACACCAACTCCATACCTCTCAACTGCTCCCACACCAACTCCATACCTCCCAACTGCTCCCACACCAACTCCATACCTCCCAACTGCTCCCACACCAACTCCATACCTCCCAACTGCTCCAAGACCAACTCCATACCTCCCAACTGCTCCCACACCAACTCCATACCTCCCAACTGCTCCCACACCAACTCCATACCTCTCAACTGCTCCCACACCAACTCCATACCTTCCAACTGCTCCAAGACCAACTCCATACCTCCCAACTGCTCCCACACCAACACCATACCTCCCAACTGCTCCAAGACCAACTCCATACCTCCCAACTGCTCCCACACCAACTCCATACCTCCCAACTGCTCCCACACCAACTCCATACCTCTCAACTGCTCCAAGACCAACTCCATACCTCCCAACTGCTCCAAGACCAACACCATACCTCCCAACTGCTCCCACACCAACACCATACATCCAAACTGCTCCCACACCAACTCCATACCTCCCAACTGCTCCCACACCAACTCCATACATCCAAACTGCCCCCACACCAACACCATACATCCAAACTGCCCCCACACCAACACCATACCTCCCAACTGCTCCCACACCAACACCATACCTCCCAACTGCTCCAAGACCAACTCCATACCTCCCAACTGCTCCCACACCAACTCCATACATCCAAACTACTCCCACACCACCTCCATTCCTCCCAACTGCTCCCAAACCAACTTCATACCTCTCAACTGCTCCCACACCAACTCCATACCTCCGAACTGCTCCAACACCAACTCCATACCTCCCAACTGCTCCCACACCAACACCATACCTCCCAACTGCTCCCACACCAACTCCATACATCCAAACTGCCCCCACACCAACACCATACCTCCCAACTGCTCCCACACCAACTCCATACATCCAAACTGCCCCCACACCAACACCATACCTCCCAACTGCTCCAAGACCAACTCCATATCTCCCAACTGCTCCAAGACCAACTCCATACCTCCCAACTGCTCCAACGCCAACTCTCCTGAGCTATGCTCAGACCTGCCTTATAATGAGTGTGTGCACCTGGACACCCACATAACCTGCAGAACTTCTGGAAAGCCCGGACACAAGACTGAAGACTCTATCTCTCCCAATGCTCTTTAAAGTCTTCAAGTTTCCAGCCCCAATCCAGACTTACAAAATCCAGAGAGGACTTAAAGCAAAGCTTTCTCTGCTCACCAATCTTCTGCTGGAACTTCTCAAACTGCCTCTTTGAGAGTCCTGTGTCCATTTTACACTGATTTTCACCAAGACAGGGGCTCTCACTCTCACAAGGTCTTATAGCTGAATATTGCACCCAAGAACTAGACGACACTAGGTTAGGTGCAAACTGGAACTGGAACTCTTAATTGAAAATTTACACAGAATATGCACACACCGGCCACTTTATTAGGTACACCTGTTCAATTGCTTGGTAACACAAATTGCTAATCAGCCAATCACATGGCAGCACCTCAATGCATTTAGGCATCTAGACGTGGTGAAGACGACTTGCTGAAGTTCAGACCGAGCATCAGAATGGGGAAGAAATGGGATCTCAGTGACTTTGAACATGGCATGGTTGTTGGTGGGAGACGGGCCGGTCTTAGTATTTCTGGGATTTTCACACACAACCATCTCTCGGAATTATAGAGAATGGCGGGAAAAAGAGAAAATATCAAGTGAGCGGCAGTTGTGTGGAGGAAATTGCCTTGTTGATGTCAGAGGTCAGAGGAGAATGGGCAGACTGGTTCCAGATGATAGAAAGACAACAGTAACTCCAACGATCACTCGTTACACCCAAGGTATGCAGAATACCATCTCTGAAAACCCAACACATCCAAACTTGAAGCAGATAGGCTACAGCAGCAGAAGACCACACCGGGTGCCAATCCTGTCAGCTAAGAACAGGAAACTGAGTCTACAATTGGCACAGGATCACCGAAATTGGACAATAGAAGATTGGAAAAACGTTGTCTGGTCTGATCCAACATTTGTGTGACCGTGTGTATGCAAGACAAGTTTGAGCCAACATCTGTCGGAAAAAATCCCAGGATTTTGTTGTCGGAATGTCCGATCAATGTCCGATCGTGTGTACAGGGCATAAGTCTCACAGTCTAGAGCAGTAATTGCTGGTTATGGGCATAGAGGCCCCAAATATGTATTCCGGTCCTAGATTCCCAGAGTCTGTGTGTTTCGGGGAGACATGGACCCGAATCCAAAGCAAGATAACTCCAAGGGTCCCCCAGGCACACGCCTCCCAAAAATAGGACCCCCTCAAAAGCCAGGGCCCATAGTCAGTAGGCAAGAGACCACCCTGCAGTCCCCTCCAAAAGCCCCCTGTCCTGGTTGGGTCACAACAGGTACTCATGATTGACCCCATCAAAAGCTTTAGCCTGATCCAATGCCAGCCGGGACTTTCTCCAGGACCTCTGGGACAGCTAACACCGCTATCAATGTGCTTCCACCCTGATCAGAACAGTGCCGGGGGTAGGAAAGTAGATTGCGCGCTACAGACCATAGTATCTTCCTATCAACATTGAGAAGACTAATGGGCCACCAAGTCTCAATTCTAGAAGAATCTTTACCCTTTGAGAGAAGAATCACCGCCGATTGTCACATGGAGGGAGAGAGCGAACCCTCTCATACAACTCCACCAAATATGGGGCCAGAGGAACCTTAAAGTGCTTCTAAAACTGTCAGCTGTCAGTCCATATGGCCCGGGCGACTTCATGATGGAAAGCCTATCAATATCCTTCACCACCTCATCTGCTGTGATGTCCTCTGCCAAACTCACCAGACAACTTTCCCAGTCCTGGAATAGAACCCAGAAAACCTGACATGCCCACCCGATCGAGGTCCCTCCTACCCAGGAGGTCAGCATAATATGACCTGGTGGTTCCCAGGATCCCCGGCTTGGACTTTGCCAAGGAACTCGCACTGCCAACCAGGCCTACAAATGACTAGGAGGGGGGATTTGAGCTAGGAGGGGGAATTTGAGCTACTAGGGGGGATTTAAGCTAGGATTTGAGTTAGGAGGGGGGATTTGAGCTAGGATTTGATCTAGGAGGGGGGATTTGAGCTAGGAGGGGGAATTTGAGCTAGGAGGGGGGATTTGAGTTAGGATTTGATCTAGGAGGGGGAATTTGAGCTAGGAGGGGGGATTTGAGCTAGGAGGGGGGATTTGAGCTGGGATTTGAGCTAGGAGGGGGGATTTGAGTTAGGAGGGGGGATTTGAGCTAGGAGGGGGGATTTGAGCTAGGAGGGGGAATTTGAGCTAGGAGGGGGGATTTGAGCTAGGAAGGGGGATTTGAGCTAGGAGGGGGAATTTGAGCAGGGGGAATTTGAGCTAGGAGGGGGGATTTGAGCTAGGAGGGGGGATTTGAGCTAGGAGGGGGGAATTTGGGCTAGGAGGGGGGATTTGAGCTAGGAGGGGGGGATTTGAGCTAGGATTTGAGTTAGGAGGGGGGATTTGAGCTAGGAGGGGAGATTTCAGCTAGGAGGGGGGAATTTGGGCTAGGAGGGGGGATTTGAGCTAGGAGGGGGGGATTTGAGCTAGGATTTGAGTTAGGAGGGGGGATTTGAGCTAGGAGGGGGGATTTGTGCTGGGAGGGGGGGATTTGGAGAGGCAGGACAGGATGTGTACTCGGAGGGGAAATTTGAGGGGTGGCGGAATTGTGCTAAGAGGAGTAATTTGTTATTTTTGGGGGGGATTTGTGCTGGGGAGGGGATTTGAAGAGAGAGAGGATTTTAGCTGGGAGGGGGAATTTGGGATGTTTGTGCTAGAAGAGGTGATATGGTAGAGGGGGAGGGGATTGGTGCTAGGAAGGGAAATTGTTTTTTTTTTGGGGGGGGGGGGGATTTGAGATAGGAAGGGGGATTTGCAGTGGCAGGAGAGGATGTGTACTCAATGGGGAAATTTGAGGGGTAGAGCAATTGTGCTAGAAAGAGTGATTTTTTTTTGGTGGGGGAGTTTGTGTTGGGGTTAGATTTGAACAGAAAGAGGATCTCAGCTGGGAGGGGGTGGGCGCTGTGTACCCCGGGGGGGGGCTGTGTGCCCCGGTGGGCGCATTGTGTACCCTGGGGGGTTGTGTACCCAGGGGGTGTGTGCTCTGTGTACCCGGAGGGGGGCGCGCTGTGTACCCTGGGAGGGTTGTGTACCCGGGGTGTGTGTGCTGTGTACCCCGTGGTGTGTGTGCTGTGTACCCAGGGGGGGGGGGTTGTGTACCCGGGGTGTGTGTGCTGTGTACCCCGTGGTGTGTGTGCTGTGTACCCCGGGGGGGGGGGGTTGTGTAGCCGGGGGGGGGTTGCTGTGTACCCCGGGGGGGGCGCACTGGTGTACATGTGCCAGGCACTGTATATTTACCTTGTTCCACCTGGCCGCCCATCCACAGTAAATGTACTCGGGGGGCTCTCCATTGTTTCCAGTCCCGGTAAGGGTCGGACAAGTGATATTTCCCATAATCCCTTTCCAGAACCAAAGAGACATGCCGCTCATACTGAGACTTCTGGGCAGCAGTGTAACCTCAGAGGTCACCCCCTGATCTCCATGATTCCAGACAAGCCTATGAAGCTTCCTCCACAGATGTCGGTCGGTGACTTATCTGTTTATTTCTTCCTCTGATCACCGATCGTTCTCTCTGCTCCCGCCTCTCTGACTAATCTCCACCAATCATATCTGAGAAATGTCCTCCAAGGACTGACTCACCTTCTCATCATCCAGGACCCCCTCCCCCAGGTGATGGATTAGAGTGTAAGCTCCTGTGGTGAGTGGAGGGGACAGGTGGTATATTAGAGTGTAAGCTCCTGTGGTGAGTGGACAGGTGGTGGATTAGAGTGTAAGCTCCTGTGGTGAGTGGAGGGGACAGGTGGTGGATTAGAGTGTAAGCTCCTGTGGTGAGTGGACAGGTGATGGATTAGAGTGTAAGCTCCTGTGGTGAGGGGACAGGTGGTGTATTAGAGTGTAAGCTCCTGTGGTGAGTGGAGGGGACAGGTGATGGATTAGAGTGTAAGCTCCTGTGGTGAGTGGACAGGTGATGGATTAGAGTGTAAGCTCCTGTGGTGAGGGGACAGGTGGTGTATTAGAGTGTAAGCTCCTGTGGTGAGTGGAGGGGACAGGTGGTGTATTAGAGTGTAAGCTCCTGTGGTGAGGGGACAGGTGGTATATTAGAGTGTAAGCTCCTGTGGTGAGTGGACAGGTGGTGGATTAGAGTGTAAGCTCCTGTGGTGAGTGGAGGGGACAGGTGGTGGATTAGAGTGTAAGCTCCTGTGGTGAGTGGACAGGTGATGGATTAGAGTGTAAGCTCCTGTGGTGAGGGGACAGGTGGTGTATTAGAGTGTAAGGTCCTGTGGTGAGTGGACAGGTGGTGGATTAGAGTGTAAGCTCCTGTGGTGAGGGGACAGGTGATGGATTAGAGTGTAAGCTCCTGTGGTGAGGGGACAGGTGATGGATTAGAGTGTAAGCTCCTGTGGTGAGTGGAGGGGACAGGTGGTGGATTAGAGTGTAAGCTCCTGTGGTGAGTGGACAGGTGATGGATTAGAGTGTAAGCTCCTGTGGTGAGTGGACAGGTGGTGGATTAGAGTGTAAGCTCCTGTGGTGAGTGGACAGGTGATGGATTAGAGTGTAAGCTCCTGTGGTGAGGGGACAGGTGGTGGATTAGAGTGTAAGCTCCTGTGGTGAGTGGAGGGGACAGGTGGTGGATTAGAGTGTAAGCTCCTGTGGTGAGGGGACAGGTGGTGTATTAGAGTGTAAGCTCCTGTGGTGAGTGGAAGGGACAGGTGGTGTATTAGAGTGTAAGCTCCTGTGGTGAGTAGAGGGGACAGGTGGTATATTAGAGTGTAAGCTCCTGTGGTGAGTAGAGGGGACAGGTGGTATATTAGAGTGTAAGCTCCTGTGGTGAGTGGAGGGGACAGGTGGTATATTAGAGTGTAAGCTCCTGTGGTGAGTGGAAGGGACAGGTGATGGATTAGAGTGTAAGCTCCTGTGGTGAGTGGAGGGGACAGGTGATGGATTAGAGTGTAATCTCCTGTGGTGAGTGGACAGGTGGTGGATTAGAGTGTAAGCTCCTGTGGTGAGTGGACAGGTGGTGGATTAGAGTGTAAGCTCCTGTGGTGAGTGGAGGGGACAGGTGATGGATTAGAGTGTAATCTCCTGTGGTGAGTGGACAGGTGGTGGATTAGAGTGTAAGCTCCTGTGGTGAGTGGACAGGTGGTGGATTAGAGTGTAAGCTCCTGTGGTGAGTGGACAGGTGGTGGATTAGAGTGTAAGCTCCTGTGGTGAGTGGAGGGGACAGGTGATGGATTAGAGTGTAAGCTCCTGTGGTGAGTGGAGTGGACAGGTGATGGATTAGAGTGTAAGCTCCTGTGGTGAGGGGACAGGTGGTGGATTAGAGTGTAAGCTCCTGTGGTGAGTGGAGGGGACAGGTGGTGGATTAGAGTGTAAGCTCCTGTGGTGAGTGATGGATTGTTCCTCTAGTGGTGGGAAGTCCTGTATATTATATGGAGATTAGGTGGAATTCCCCGAATTTTCCCCGGTTGGCTGTCCTTGTCCCCGGCCTCCCCTCCCCCGCATTGTTATGTTTTCTCAGGTTTCACTGGCCAGGTTCTCACTGTTGCGGTGTCCTTGTGGTCGATCGATCGGTCGGTCATGTATGTTGTATCTACAGAAAGTGCTCAACCCTTCCAGAATCACAGAATTACAGGGGATGGGAGAGAGCTCGGCGGTTGTCTGTGCCTGGGGGGGGGGATGAATGTCTGATAACTGCAGAACGATTCTGGAGGGGGGGGGGGGTGCAGAAAAACGTGCGATGTACACACAGACCTGACAACCTCAGAGAAAATCGAATTCCCAGATCAGACGGCACACACCAATCCTTCCCATCCAATCATCATCCAATGTCACCACAATCATCACACTGAACAATTCTACACCCCCCCCCCCCGGGACTGTGTATATAGAGAAGGGTGTGTGCGGTGTACAGTCAGTCATGTGTGTATGGTGGGTGTGTAATGTATACAGTCAGCCATGTGTGATTGGGGTTGTCACCTCATCCCTTTAAACCCCAACACCTTTGAATTACTCAGATTCTGAGGATGATTTAATGCAGATAAGGCACCAAGTGAGTTTAATTACCACCTTAATCAGCCCCGGAACC
The DNA here is from genome assembly GCF_042186555.1 of Aquarana catesbeiana. Lineage (NCBI taxonomy): Eukaryota > Metazoa > Chordata > Amphibia > Anura > Ranidae > Aquarana > Aquarana catesbeiana. Next base: position 813,037,826 of record NC_133325.1, on the reverse strand, counting down.
TGTATAATTAATATCTGTCCGGGTTTGGAGGGATCAGGTGACAACCCTATGTGTGATCTGTGTACAGTCTGCAGCATGTTGGTTGTTCTCCATGGTGTCAGTGTGTTCTCCATGGTGTCAGTGTGTTCTCCATGGTGTCAGTGTGTCCTCCATGGTGTCAGTGTGTTCTCCATGGTGTCAGTGTGTTCTCCATGGTGTCATTTAGTGGTGTCAGTGTCAGTTAGTGGTGTCAGTGTCAGTTGGTGATCCTCACCTGCTCCCGCCACTCATTGCTGCCTTGTCCGGGATCTCTGTCTTCTCATTGTAACTTTGTATCACTTTCACTTCCTCCTGTTTCTGCGCTGCTCTTTGGTGCCTCCCTTTGGTCATTTGTAGTCACAGCCGCCTCCTGTGGGAGGGTTCCGCAATCTGCTGACCTGACAGAAGAAGAAGAAGAAATATGTAATGTGACCGAGGAAAGGCAGAAATAATGACAGGAAACCGATGAGGATATGAGAAAACCACCCAGAAATCAGAACTCCGACCAGAAATCAGAACTCCACCCAGAAATCAGAACTCCACCCAGAACCTTCACTGTGCAGAATTTAAAGTGGAGCTCCGGGCTGATCTGAAATCTCCGGCCATTCATTGTATAATGAGCCTAACCTTCTCCTTTGACCTAAAACAATGGACACACGCTTCTACTCACTGTGATGGCAACTGCCTTGACCTTCTATTCTCCAACCTCTGCATTCCGTACAACCTCTCCACCAACTCTTCTCCTTTCTCTGATCACCACTTTATCAGCTTCACTCTCTCCTTGTTTTCCAACACCTCGCCTTCCAACTACATAACAGGTACCCGTAGAAACCTTCATCACCTCAACCCTTCTCCTTTCTCTGATCAACACCTTATTAGCTTCACTCACTCCTTGTCTTCCACCACCTCACCTTCCAACTACATAACAGGTACCCGTAGAAACCTTCATCACCTCAACCCTTCTCCTCTCTCTGATCACCACCTTATCAGCTTCACTCTCTCCTTGTTTTCCACCACCTCACCTTCCAACTACATAACAGTTACCCGTAGAAACCTTCATCACCTCAACCCTTCTCTCTGTGATCACCACTTTATTAGCTTCACTCTCTCCTTGTCTTCCACCACCTCGCCTTCCAACTACATAACAGTTACCCGTAGAAACCTTCATGACCTCAACCCTTCTCTTCTCTAAGCTGCTACTGACCACCTCTTTGACAAAATCTCACCCCTGCCCTGTCCCAACCTGGCCACTTCTGTCTACAATAGATCCCTATCCTCCACCCTGGATACCCTGGCAAACAGATGACACCAGAAGCCTCAAAAAACATAGCTGCACTGTTGAGCGTCTGTGGCGTAAGACTAATTCCCAGCAAGACTTCCACCAATATAAATCTGCCCTCCGAACATACAATGCCTGCCTCCGCACAGCCAAGCAGACCTATTTTATCACTGTGATGGACCTCGTACTCCTGAGGAGTATGTCCTCTGTATGGGCTTCCTTGCCCAGTGCCGGGACAATACCTGATCCCGCAGCCCACCCAGTCACTGGTCAGGACTCAGTGTAGAGTGAATAAAAGCATAATACTTTAATTGAAGAACAGACACAAGTTTTTATCGTGGGGGACAATCCCCCCTCCTTGTTGGCATAGAGACACATGGCGGGGTAAACTGTACATCCAATCACATGAGGTGCAGGAAGATTGAAACTTTTCACCAAATCTTATAAACAAAAACTGGGCACACATCCAAATTTGTCAGTGGGAAGGACACTTGAGGACACTGTTCTGTTCAATGTCAGTGTTCTAAACACAGACAACCTGGCTGGTTCAGGGGGTCGGTATCCCAGTGAAGAAAAGGGAGTTGGGACAGATGCTAAATGGGACTGGTACTGTCACAATCCCCCTCATTAACACCTTCTCATCCCATCCCCATCAACTCTTCTCTACCTTCAACTCTGTACTTCGTCCTCCACCGCCTCCACCCACTAACTCACTCACTTGTCCAGGAGATCGCCGATCACTTCAAACATAAGATTGATACAATTCGTGAGGAGATCTCCTCTGTACAGATACCTCTGCCACCTTACACTCCTTGTCCACTTGCACAGTCAATACTTCCCTTATTTAAGCCAGCTACTATAAAGGAAGTCACTAAACTATTTTCTAAGGCCTACCTAATCACCTGCCCCTTGGATCCTGCTCCCTCGCAAATACTACGGTCACCCTCTGGCTCTATCCTACATTCTCTACCTCATATCTTCAACTTCTCCCTCTCTACTGACATCTTCTCCAACTCTCTAAAACATGCACTAGTCACCCCTATACCTAAAAAGGCCTCACTGGACCCCACCAATCTTAACAACCTACACCCCATCTCCTTACTCCCTTTTGCCTCCAAATTCCTTGAATGTCTGGTCTACAACTGGCTGAGCTGCCACCTCATTGAGAACAACCTTCTTCATCCTCTTCAGTCTGGATTTCGTCCTCAACACTTCACAGAAACTGCTCTTCTAAAACTCACAAATGACTTACTAACAGCTAAAACCAATGGACACTACTCTGTACTCTTATTATTGGACCTCTTCGGACACTATTCCGTACTCCTACTCTTGGACCTCTATGGACACTATTCCGTACTCTTACTCATGGACCTCTCCGTTGTCTTTGATACAGTTGACTGCCCTCTCCTCCTCAGAAAACTCTATTACCTTGGTCTCCATGGCTGTGCTCTCCGTTGGTTTGAAATCTAATCCTACCTATCTCAGCAAACTTTCAGTGTCACTTACAACTCTACTTCCTCCTCTCCTATTCCTCTTACCATTGGGGTCCCCCAAAGTTCTGTCCTTGGACCTCTCCTATCCTTGATATACACCTTCTCCCTGGGTCAGTTTATAGCTTCCCATGGCTTCCAATACCATTTCTATGCTGATGACACCCAAATCTATCTCTCTACCCCTCAGCTCACTCCTTCAGTCTCCTCTCGTATCACTGATTTACTAAGAAATATATCAGCCTGGATGTCACACCACTTCCTCAAACTCAACCTATCCAAAACCAAGCTCATAATATTTCCTCCCCCACGTGCCTCTTCCCTTGACTTCTCTGTCAAGATCAATGGCACAACTGTCAATGGCCGTACCTGCATCCCGGGGTGCTAGGGGTAATCCTGCACTCTGAACTATCCTTTCGGTCCCACATCCAATCACTGTCCAATTAAGCTGCCCTAGCCTCGCAACATCTCCAGAATACACCTCCTTTTTAACCGTTGACCCCTCTAAGCTTCTAAATCACTTTCTGGTCATGTCCCACCTTGACTACTTCCTCATTGGCTTACCTTTACAAAGGCTCCTCCTCCTTCAGTCCATCATGAATGCTGCTGCCAGACCAATGCCCCTTACCAAGCGCTCAGTGTCTGCCAATCCCTCCACTCAGTGTCCTCCACCCCTCTCTTCCTATCCCTTCACTGACCTCCATTCAGTGTCCTCCACCCCTCTCTGCCAATCCCTCCACTGGTCTCCATTCAGTGTCCTCCACCCCTGTCTTCCAATCCCTCCACTGGCCTCCATTCAGTGTCCTCCACCCCTCTCTACCAATCCCTCCACTGACCTCCATTCAGTGTCCTCCACCCCTCTCTACCAATCCCTCCACTGGCTTCCATTCAGTGTCCTCCACCCCTCTCAGCCAATCCCTCCACTGGTCTCCATTCAGTGTCCTCCACCCCTCTCTACCAATCTCTACACTGGTCTCCATTCAGTGTCCTCCACCCCTCACTGCCAATCCCTCCACGGGCCTCCATTCAGTGTCCTCCACCCCTTACTGCCAATCCCTCCACTGGCCTCCATTCAGTGTCCTCCACCCCTCTCTACCAATCCCTCCACTGGCCTCCATTCAGTGTCCTCCACCCCTCTCTGCCAATCCCTCCACTGGTCTCCATTCAGTGTCCTCCACCCCTCTCTGCCGATCCCTCCACTGGTCTCCATTCAGTGTCCTCCACCCCTCTCTACCAATCCCTCCACTGGTCTCCATTCGGTGTCTTCCACCCCTCTCTACCAATCCTTCCACTGGTCTCCATTCAGTGTCCTCCACCCCTCTCTACCAATCCCTCCACTGGTCTCCATTCAGTGTCCTCCACCCCTCTCTACCAATCCCTCCACTGGTCTCCATTCGGTGTCTTCCACCCCTCTCTACCAATCCTTCCACTGGTCTCCATTCAGTGTCCTCCACCCCTCTCTACCAATCCCTCCACTGGTCTCCATTCAGTGTCCTCCACCCCTCTCTACCAATCCCTCCACTGGTCTCCATTCGGTGTCTTCCACCCCTCTCTGCCAATCCCTCCACTGGCCTCCATTCAGTGTCCTCCACCCCTCTCTGCCAATCCCTCCACTGGCCTCCATTCAGTGTCCTCCACCCCTCTCTGCCAATCCCTCCACTGGCCTCCATTCAGTGTCCTTACCTAGTCTCAAAATATCAACCAAGCCTCCTGCTCTCTAGCTCTACCTTTGGAACTCTCTACCCCAATCTGTCTGAATATCTCCTAATCTATCCAACTTTAGATCATCCCCGAAAACTCTTCTCTTTATAGAAGCCTATCCTGCTTCTAACTAATAACCTGTTTTTTTTTTACTTTCTCCATCAGCCCATCCCCCACAGTTATTACCTTTCATATCACTTGACCCTCCCTCTTAGATTGTAAGCTCTAATGATCAGGGCCCTCTGATTCCTCCTGTATTGAATTGTATTGTATCTGTACTGTCTGCCCGCTTGTTGTAAAGCGCTGCGCAAACTGTTGGCGCTCTATAAATCCTGTATAATAATAATTGTATTTCTCCATAGAGCTACCAGAAGTACCTTCACCTTTCTTCATATTAGCCTCCTGGAATCCCTTCATAGCAGGACTGGGAGGGTCAGAACTTTGCATCAAACATCACTGGGAACATGCTTACTGAAAGGGAGAGCAGAGAGATGACCTGCTGATACCCCTCCTTGTCCAATCAGAGGTGGGTCCTGGACCAGGCTGTACTGCCTGACTTCTGTCTGTCCGGGTTCCTGCTTCAGTAGACTAGCAGGCCGAGGTTCTGCTGGGTGCAAAAATCATTTTCTATCTTTTTTAAATCTACAGCTTTCCATAAAAGAACCTCGGTGATCCCGCCATGGAGGTCCGCAATCAGGAGCTTCCTGGTCTATGGGCTGTCAGTGAGACCTCCCCTCTCTTCTCCACTCCCCTCATCTCATCTCTCCTCCTCCTCCTACTCTTTTCTCCCAATGTCTCCTCCTCTCCTTTCCTCACCTCCCTCCCCCTCATATCTCCCCTCCTCTCTTCTCCTCTCTTCTGCTTTCTCCCTCTTCTCTAGTCTTCTCACTCCTCTCCTCTCCTCACCACTCTCCTCCCTTCTTCAGCTCTGCCTCTTTCTTCTCCATCCCACTACTCCACTCCTTTCCCCTTCCATCTTCTCACTCCTCTCCTCTCCTCACCACTCTCCTCCCTTCTTCAGCTCTGCCTCTTTCTTCTCCATCCCACTACTCCACTCCTTTCCCCTTCCATCTTCTCACTCCTCTCCTCTCCTCACCACTCTCCTCCCTTCTTCAGCTCTGCCTCTTTCTTCTCCATCCCACTACTCCACTCCTTTCCCCTTCCATCTTCTCACTCCTCTCCTCTCCTCACCACTCTCCTCCCTTCTTCAGCTCTGCCTCTTTCTTCTCCATCCCACTACTCCACTCCTTTCCCCTTCCATCTTCTCACTCCTCTCCTCACCACTCTCCTCCCTTCTTCAGCTCTGCCTCTTTCTTCTCCATTCCACTACTCCACTCCTTTTCCCTTCCATCTCTCCTTTTCTCCTTAACAATGTTCTACTTCTTCCTCCCCTCCATCCCCCTCGATTCCCCCCCCATCCCCTTTTCTCCCCTCCCTGATGGGCCGTACACACGATCCGAATATCTACGACAGATCGTACGACTTTTCTCACTTACTAGTCGCAAGTAGAGATTGAGAAGGTAACTAAAGTCACGAAAATTCGTAGGTGACGTCCCGTGTTGTAATGTATTTGTATTTTCGGATGACAACTGTACTGACTGACTGAAAATTGTACGATCCGGTATCGTTCGAGGTTTTCGTGCATGTCCGATCGAATAATATCAGAGGAACTGTCGTGATCGAAAGTAGTGTACACACGATCTGAAAATCATACGATATTCGGATCATGTGTACGGGCCTCAAGTCTTCTCTCCTCATCCCCCCCCCCCCTTCATACCTCATTCTCCTCTCTTCTCCTCTCCTCTTCATTCTTTTCTCCCCTCCTCCCCTCTTCTCCTCTCCTCTTCATTCCCCTCTCCTCTCCTCTTATCCTCTCCTCTTTATTACCCTCTCCTCTTATCTTCTCTTCACCATTCTCCTCTCCTCACCCCCTTGTCTCCTCTCCTCTTCATTCTCCTTATTTCTCCCCCCCTCCTATCTCCTCTCCTCTCCCCTTCATTCTCCTCTCCTCTCCTTTCTCCACTCTGCCCCTCCCCTCTTCTCCTCTACTTTCTCCACTCCACTCTCCTCTCCATTCTCCTCTTCTCCTCTCTCCTCTCCTCTTCAACTTCCTCTCTTCTCCCCCTCCTCTCTTCTTCATTCTCCTATCCTTTCCCTTTCATTCTCCCTTCCTTTCCTCCCCTCTCATCTTTTCTTCTCTCCCCCCCCTCTTCTCCTCTACTTTTCATTCTCCTCTCTCCTCTCCTCTTCATTCTCCTCTCCCCCTCCTCTTTTCTTATCCTCTCATCTTCATTCTCCTCTCCCCCTCCTCTCCTCTTCATTCTCCTCCCTCCTCTTCAATTTTCTCTCCTCTCCCCGCCTCTCTTATTCTCTCCTCTTCATTCTCCTCTCCCCCCTTTCCTCTCCCCCTCCTCTCCTCTTCATTCTCCTCTCCCCTTTCTCTTCTCCTCTCCTCTTCATTTTCCTCTCCCCCCTCTCTCCTCTCCATCCCCCCCCCTCTCCCCCTCCTCTCCATTCTCCTCCTCCTCTCCCCCTCCTCTCCTCTTCATTCCCCTGCCTCTCCATTCTCCTCTCCCCCCTCTCCTCTTCATTCTCCTCTCCCCTTTCTCTTCTCCTCTCCTCTTCATTTTCCTCTCCCCCCTCTCTCCTCTCCATCCCCCCCCCTCTCCCCCTCCTCTCCTCTTCATTCTCCTCCCCCCTCTCCTCTCCCCCTCCTCTCCTCTTCATTCTCCTCTCCCCCCTCCTCTCCTCCTCATCTCCTCTTCAGTCTCCTCTCCCCCCTCCTCTCCTCTTCATTCTCCTCTGCCCCCTCTCCTCTTCAGTCTCCTCTCCTCCCCCCTCTCTCCTCTCCTCTCCCCTTCAGTCTCCTCTCCTCCCCCCTCTCTCCTCTCCTCTCCCCTTCAGTCTCCTCTCCCCTTGGTTCTCCTCTCCTCTCTTAGTACATACACACAATAGGTGAGGGGCCCTGTCTGGGACACTCCGCAGAGCACAGCTTCCTCCTCCGGACACAATTGCTGGTTATTTCTGATATATGGGGTCATTAGTGAAGGTTGCAGGAAGTCATAGAAGACATGAAAGGTTCATTATTATAAATGGGAGGTTGGTGATGAGCCAAAGAGAACACAAGGCTGATGTCCTCCAGATGAGACCTCCGACCGACCGGTCATCCAGGATTTATTATTATTATTATTATTATACAGGATTTATTATTATTATTATACAGGATTTATTATTATTATTATTATTATACAGGATTTATTATTATTATTATACAGGATGTATATGGCACCGACAGTTTATGCAGCGCTTTACAATGTTAGGGCAGACAGTACAGTTACAATACAATTCAATACAAGAGAAATCAGAGGGCCCTGATCCTGAGAGCTTACAATCTAGGAGGGAGGGTCAAGTGATACAAAAGGCTAAAAACTGTGGGGGATGGGCTGATGAAGAAAATGAAAGAACAGTTAGGTGGAGGCAGGAGAAGAGGAAAGTTTTCAGGGATCGCCTGAAAGTAGATAGATTTGGAGACAGTCTGACAGATTGGGGTAGCGATTTCCAGAGGATGGGAGAGGCTCGGGAGAAGTCCTGGAGGCGAGTATTGGAAGGAGGTGATGAGGGAGCTAGAGAGGAGAAGGTCCTGGGAGGAACGAAGAGGGCGATTAGGTTGGTATTTTGAGACTAGGTTAGTGATGTAGCTGGGGGCAGAGCTGTGGACGGCTTTGTAAGTTATTGTTAGTATTTTGAATTTACTTTGTTGGGTGAGTGGAGGCCAATGGAGGGATTGGCTGAGAGGAGTAGCAGATGCTGAGCGGTTTGTAAGGGATTTCACACAATCCAAAGATCTAAAGGGAAACTACAAAGAGA